>NC_056004.1:14460963-14762880 GCF_018446385.1 Zingiber officinale
AAAAAATGATTTCTTCAAATCAAGACACGGCCGTGTGAGATTCACACGGCCATGTCCTCTTCCCTTCCTGTTAAGACTACACGGCCATGTGTGGTACACGGCCTGATGCTCTCTCTCTTCAATTACTTCCAAGCTTGCCCGAGGACGCATAATCTTCACAAATTTCGACTCCTGTGTACAGAAAATGCACAAAAAGAAGATCTTTGAACCAAAAGAGTAAGTATGCTAAAAGGAAAGCTGGAAGTATAAAAATGCATAGATAATGTTAGAGTGTATACTAAAGTCTAGCTTTTGGTATAAACATTTATCTAGAAATAAGAATCACATTGGTCAAATGTCTACATTTATGATAAATGTAGTTGCTCAATTAATTTATATTGTAGATAACTGTTAGTTAGAGACCTAGAGCCAATCATTTGATGATTGTATGGACTCATGTATATCATATTCTTGTATATTAATAAAGGCATTTGTTTGGTTATTATACTTATTTGTATTAGTGCCAAATAGACTAAGTATAATAGCGTCCTTGAGTAGAAGGTTCATACCTATATCAATCGATTGGTTGAATCGATAGTGAGATGATATAGGGAACACTACTCTAAATCATTCCTAGTCGAGTATTAACATTCAGGGACAATGTTAATGCAATAAGACTAGCATGTAGGTCAGTTTGATGACTTGATCTCACAAGTCATGGATATAGAGATATCAAGCTGACACATGGGTATATATTGGAGAATGTATACTGAATGACCCGCCATGAGAAAGTATCATGGATCGTTATATGAGTGTCATATACTTTCTCATGTGGCTATTAGTATGACTATTAGTCCTTGGACCTGAAGTCACCATGGATCCCTACATAAGGAGTTATGTACTTTAGTTTCGTCAAACGTCACCCGTAACTGGGTGGACTATAAAGGCGATTACTGGGTATGTAACGAATTATGCAGAGGGATGTGAGTGATGTAGATGGGATCTATCCCTCCCATATGACGGGAGCGACATCGCTATTCTTGATAGAGTGAGACCACTAAGTGCATGGCCATGCCCAAATGAGTCAACATTAAATGTTGAGCTCATTTGATCGAGTGAGTCTACTTGGAGTTCAAGATTTAGATTGATTAGAGGATGACACGGTCTATGCCTCACATTGATCAATCTAGATGTCTAGGATAGAAGGACAATGTCATATATTTTGTGAGGAGTCACAATTGGTAGTCACAAGGTGATGTCGGATCTCGACATTCTTGTAACTTGGGTAGTAATGATGTGTTGCTAGATACCGCTCATTACTTATGCTCCTAAATGGGTTTAGGGCATTGCCAACGTTACAAGAACCTATAGGGTCACACACTTAGGACAATTAGATGGAGATTAGGTTCATATTATGAACCAAGAGGATTGGATTCATTTGATGAATCAAATTGGATTAAGAGTAATCCTAATTGGGCTAACTTGAGTTCGACTCAAGTTGATTCATGTATTTAATGAGTCTAATTTAGATTATGACTTATTAAATCAATTTAATTTAATGAATTAGATTCATTATATTAAGTTGGCTCGAATCAAATGGTTGGATTTGATCAACCATGGTAGAGATTGGGTCAAGTTTGACTTGACTAGAGAAGGAAGACCAAAGGTCAATTTTGACTTGATCTTTTGCCACCTCATTGGTGAGTTGGCATTAGGTGGACCAATGATGATGTTCCACATCATCATGGTGTGACACCTCGTGGAAGTTACAAAGCCTTTTTCTTATTAACTTCACATTAATTGCATTTAATGGGGAGTTACACTTGATGAGAAGTGGCCGGCCACTTTTGAATTGGAATTGATTTTCATTCATTTTTTATTCAAGTGTGGTGAATCTTCCTCCTTCTTCCTCTCAAGCTCTCCCTCTCCCTCTCCTCCTTGCTTGGCCGAATCTCACCAAGGTGCTAGCACACCTTTGTGTGAGGTTTTCTCCACCTACGTGTCCGTGTGGATACTTCTAGAGGACCGGCGCTTGATGGTCTAGAGATCCGGAAACTCCTTGGACGAGCGGGATAAGCGAAAGGCACGCTTCGAAGGTATAACCCTTATCTAGTGTAGATCTAAAGGTTTTACAAACTCGTACAAGAAAAGGTTTTTCGAAAAGTTTTGTTTACGAATCTTTGCACGGATCTACGGCTTTGGGTAACTCGGGGTTTCCGCGACGCGGAAAAGCGGTTTTCGCGGCCCGAAGAACCCAACAGTGGTATCAGAGCCACGTGCAAAGACTTGTACGAGTTCGTTTGTATTTTATGAAAAATATACCTTCTGTGATTTTCTGTAAAAATTGGGTTTTTAGAGTTTTTATAAGTAATTTTTCCGTAGAAGCGAAGCACAAGTGTCTCGGCACTTGTAGGCTTCGGCTACCGGGAAGTTTTCTTTTAAACGGCTTCGTTTTGCCCCAAATCCGTTTGGGACAGCAGGGTCGGGTGCCATTAGATCGCAAAGGAGAAACTCACGATGGTTAGATCGTGGGTAGGGGTACTGCCCCTAACCCCGCAAGGGGATTTGCTCCGCGATTGCACCCGAAATCGCTAAAAACGAACCCGCCGGGAAGATTTTTTCCGAAACGGCAATGTCTCGGCCCAAATCGTTTTGGGACAGCGGGTTTAGGCGCTGTTGGATCACATAGGAACCCTCGCGATGGTTAGATCGCGGGTAGGGGCGCTGCCCCTGGGCCCCGCAAGGGGATCCGTTCCGCGATTGCGCCCGAAATCGCTAAACGGGACCGCCGGGAAATTTTACTCATAAAAATTGTAAAAATTATTTTTAAAATTACAGAAAAATTATAAAAATATATAATTTTGAATTATATATTAATTTGTGATAGTCATGTCCCAAAAAATACCCAATAAGATTGGATTTGTGTTGTAATTCATAATACGGCCTGCGTACCGACATATGATTGTGTGTGCTGTATTTTTATTTTTTTTTCACGGCCTGCGCGTCGTGCCTTTCTCTTATTCGGGTTGTAAATTAGATTTAGACTCGAATGTAACTCGAGTTTCAAATTGTAATGTACAAATTGGAGCAGTGGAGGGTCCACACGAGACGGAGTTCCGAGGCGGGCACGAGCAACACAAGGTGGTCAAAGGGAGGAGCTTTGAGAAGCTGTTGACCCTAGGTTGACCAATCGATCTTCTCATTGGCTTGAGAAGATCGTAGTAGGGCCATGACTAAATCACAAATAAATTAATTAATTGCTTGTGTATGTGATGCATATTTAATAAGTAGTTAATTAATTAGTGCCTTACGATTAGATTAGATCTAAGTCGTGCACATGATGCACCCTTGCGATTAGATTAGATCTAAGTCGTGCAAAAGATGCATCCCTCTCGATTAGATTAGATCTCAATCGACTCAACTCTAATGCCTAACCGTGCCGTGATACCTATCACTACCTCGATCACATGTATTGTTGAATCTGCCAAAGCAGAGCAATACATATTATCTTGGTAGGGTACGGAGGGACAATCTTGGTCCCGACTATCAATGCATGGGTGAATACAAACTCAATTAGATTGAGTATTCCTAGTTACTCGGTTGGATCGAGTCAACTATAGGCATTCCTCCAACGGTTGGAAAAGATAGGTCAAAATCACATCTATATTAACTCTCGGGCGTATTAGCCAAAGCTAACTCGAGTTTTAATATAAATGCGGATATTGATTTTATAAACAAGAGTTGCATAGAGATGTAATTGGTAATCGTTACCTACCGATCATACTAAGCCTTGGGCGTATTAGCCAAAGCTAACTCAAGGGTTAGTATGATGTGGATCTTGTCCCGCAAGAATTATAGAATTCAGTGGGAGCATCATTTAATTAAAGGCTAATTAAATGTTTTTAAAGAATATGATATTTATTTCTGCAAATTTTCTGTTGTAGATAACCATGACGTCGAACACGAATTCCTTCTCCCTGCGATCTGTCCTTGAGAAGGACAAGCTCAACGGAGCGAATTTCCTGGACTGGTACAGGAACTTGAACGTAAACTGTACGTTCTGGAGCAGCCTATTCCGGAGGCTCCTCCGCCAATGCCCCATGAGCCGACAAAGATGCTTATAAGAAGCATCAAGACGACGCATTAGATGTGTCTTGTCTAATGCTCGCGACCATGAACTCTGAGCTTCAGAAGCAACACGAGTTGATGGGCGCTTACGATATGGTTGAGCATCTTCGCCAACTATATCAGGGACAAGCGAGGCATGAGAGATTTGAGATCTCTAAGGCACTGTTTCAGTGCAAGATGTCAGATGGGGTCCTTATTCAAGATGATTAGGTGCATAGAGAACCTACAAAGATTGGGGTTCCCACTTGGCCAAGAGCTGGCCACTGACTTGATCTTGCAGTCCTTACCGGATAGCTATAGTCAATTCGTTCTCAACTATAACATGAACGAGATTGACAAGCCACTGCCCGAGCTACTTAGTATGTTATGAACTGCTGAGATTAACCTTAAGAAGGTTAAGCCCATTCTGATGGTCCAGAAGCACAAGGGCAAGGGCAAGCCCAAAGGTAAGGGAAAGTCCCAAACCAAGGGCAAAGGCAAGGCACTGAAGCCTAAAGGAGGGGTCGCCAAGGATGCTACCTGCTTCCACTGCGGTCAGACCGGGCACTGGAAGAGGAACTGCAAGGTATACTTGGAGGATCTTAAGAAGAAGCGAAGTGAGACTTCCACTTCAGGTATATATGTTATAGAAGTCAATCTATCTATTTCTACATCATGGGTATTAGATACTGGATGTGCTTCTCACATTTGTACGAGAAATAGCAGAGCATTGGCAAAGGGCGAGGTGGACCTACGAGTAGGCAATGGAGCACGGGTTGCTGCTGTTGCTGTAGGAACTTATCAGCTATCTCTGCCCTCTGGGCTTGTACTAGATTTAGATGATTGTTGTTATGTGCCTGCTCTTACTAAGAACATAGTTTCAGTTTCTTGTTTAGACAAGAAAGGATACTCTTTTATAATAAAAGACAAATGTTGTTCTGTTTATTTGAAAGATATGTTATATTGTAGTGCACCACTAATAAACGGACTCTATATTGTAGACCTTGAGAGCCCTATCTATAACATTAGTACCAAGAGGTTCAAGTCAAATGACATGAACCAAACATACCTCTGGCACTGTCGCTTAGGTCATATAAATGACAAGCGCTTATCCCAGCTCCATAAGGATGGTTTGCTGGACTCATTTGATTTAGAATCATATGAGATATGCGAGTCATGCCTACGAGGCAAGATGACCAAGACCCCCTTTAGTGGGCATAGCGAAAGAGCAACTGATTTGTTAGGACTCATACATAGTGATGTATGTGGCCCTTTCAATGTTGCTGCTAGAGGCGGTTATAGCTACTTCATCACATTTACTGATGATTTCAGTAGATACGGTTATGTGTACTTGCTGACACATAAGTCCGAATCCTTTGAAAAGTTCAAAGAATTCAAAAATGAAGTCCAAAACCAGCTTGGCAAGAGTATCAAGATACTTCGATCAGATCGAGGTGGTGAATACTTAAGCCACGAGTTTCGTGACTACTTAGCTGAGTGTGGGATTTTATCCCAACTCACTCCTCCTTGAACACCACAGTAGAATGGTGTATCCGAAAGGAGGAATCATACTCTATTAGATATGGTACGATCTATGATGAGTCACACAGATCTTCCGACATATCTATGGGGATATGCTCTAGACACAGCAGCTTTCATTCTCAACCGAGTTCCATCCAAGGCCGTGATAAAGACACCATATAAGATATGGACTGGGAGAGATGCCCAGGTGTCTTTCATGAGGATTTGGGGTTGTGATGCTTACGTACGACGTCAAGTCTCAGACAAATTAGGACCCAAATCTGACAAGTGCTATTTCATCGGATATCCCAAGGAAACTAAGGGATATTATTTCTACATTCCCAGGTAGTTGTGGCAAGATCGGGTCTTTCTAGAAAGGGACTTTGTTTCTAGAAAGACTAGTGGGAGCGCTTCGATCTTGAAGAAGTTCAAGATGTGAACAATAGCACCGATGCCTCGTGGAATTGGAACCACAAAGTGTTGTGGATGATTTTGTTCCACAAAGAGTTGAGGAACAACAACCAGTTCAAGTAGACATACCTCTTCGCAGTTCGATAGGGTACGTCGTCACAGAGATACTCATTTCTCTTGTCCGACCATGATGACGTTGTGCTCAGAGGATGAGCCTACCACCTATCAGGAAGCTGTGACCAGATTCCGAGAAATGGCTAGAAGCCATGAGATCCGAAATGGATTCTACACCAACCAAGTATGGACTTTGGTTGATCCACCAAGGGTAAACCCATTGGGTGTAAGTGGGTCTTTAAGAGAAAGACTGACATGGATGGGCTTATCTATAAGGGTCGCTTGGTAGCTAAAGGTTTCAAGCAGATTCATGGTATTGACTATGATGAAACCTTTTCTCCAGTAGTGATGTTTAAGTCCATTCGGATCATGCTTGCTATTGCAGCTTACCATGACTATGAGATATTGTAGATGGATGTCAAAACTGCGTTTCTGAATGGAAACCTGCTCGAGGATGTGTACATGACACAACCTGAGGGTTTTGTAGATCCACAGCATACTAGCAGAGTATGCAAGCTGCATAGGTCCATTTATGGACTAAAGCAAGCTTCTCAGAGCTGGAATCTTCGATTCGATGATGCAATCAAACAGTTTGGTTTCATCAAGAACGAAGATGAGCCTTGTGTCTAGAAGAAGGTTATAGGGGATATAGTTGTCTTCCTCATATTGTATGTGGATGACATACTACTCATTGGGAAGGACATCCCTATGCTTCAGTCTGTCAAGACCTGGCTAGGGAGTTGCTTCTCAATGAAGGACTTAGGTGAGGCATCCCGCATTCTTGGGATACAGATCTATAGAGATAGATCTAAGAAATTGCTTGGCCTAAGTCAGAGTACATACATTGACATGGTACTCCTTCGGTTTTCCATGCAGAACTCCAAGAAGGGATTTCTGCCGATGTCACATGGCGTGAGTCTTTTGAAGACTCAAAGTCCCTCTTCTAGAGAGGAGAGAGACCGCATGGATCAGATCCCTTATGCCTCAGCCATAGGATCGATCATGTACGTCATGTTATGTACTCGACCTGATGTCTTGTATGCTTTGAGCATGACGAGCAGATACCAGTCAGATCCAGGTGAAAGTCACTAGATAGCGGTCAAGAATATTCTTAAGTACTTACGAAGGACTAAAGAATATTTCTTGATATATGGAGGCAATGATGAGCTAACTGTAAAGGGTTACAGTGATGCCAGCTTTCAGACCGATCAGGATGATTACCGATCGCAGTCAGGGTTCGTATTTTGCATTAATGGTGGTGCTGTCAGCTGGAAGAGTTCGAAGCAGGATACAGTAGCTGATTCTACAACAGAAGCCGAGTATATTGCTGCATCAGAGGCAGCAAAGGAGGCAGTTTGGATCCGCAAGTTCATCACTGAACTTGGGGTGGTTCCTAGCATCGCTGACCCAGTTGAGCTCTATTGTGACAATAATGGAGTTATAGCACAGGCGAAGGAACCTCGCTCACACCAGCGGACCAAGCACATACTACGGCGCTTCCATCTCATTCGAGAGATTATCGATAGAGGAGATGTGAAGATTTGCATAGTACCTACAGAGGCTAACATCGCAGATCCCTTGACCAAGGCTTTGGCACAGAGGAAGTATGATGGTCACACTAGGTCTTTAGGACTTAGAGCCTATACTGATTGGCACTAGTGCTAGTGGGAGATTGTTAGTTAGAGCCCTAGAGCCAATCATTTGATGATTGTATGGACTCATGTATATCATATTCTTGTATATTAATAAAGGCATTTGTTTGGTTATTATACTTATTTGTATTAGTGCCAAATAGACTAAGTATAATAGCGTCCTTGAGTAGAAGGTTCATACCTATATCAATCGATTGGTTGAATCGATAGTGAGATGATATAGGGAACACTACTCTAAATCATTCCTAGTCGAGTATTAACATTCAGGGACAATGTTAATGCAATAAGACTAGCATGTAGGTCAGTTCGATGACTTGATCTCACAAGTCATGGATATAGAGATATCAAGCTGACACATGGGTATATATTGGAGAATGTATACTGAATGACCCGCCATGAGAAAGTATCATGGATCGTTATATGAGTGTCATATACTTTCTCATGTGGCTATTAGTATGACTATTAGTCCTTGGACCTGAAGTCACCATGGATCCCTACATAAGGAGTTATGTACTTTAGTTTCGTCAAACGTCACCCGTAACTGGGTGGACTATAAAGGCGATTACTGGGTATGTAACGAATTATGCAGAGGGATGTGAGTGATGTAGATGGGATCTATCCCTCCCATATGACGGGAGCGACATCGCTATTCTTGATAGAGTGAGACCACTAAGTGCATGGCCATGCCCAAATGAGTCAACATTAGATGTTGAGCTCATTTGATCGAGTGAGTCTACTTGGAGTTCAAGATTTAGATTGATTAGAGGATGACACGGTCTATGCCTCACATTGATCAATCTAGATGTCTAGGATAGAAGGACAATGTCATATATTTTGTGAGGAGTCACAATTGGTAGTCACAAGGTGATGTCGGATCTCGACATTCTTGTAACTTGGGTAGTAATGATGTGTTGCTAGATACCGCTCATTACTTATGCTCCTAAATGGGTTTAAGGCATTGCCAACGTTACAAGAACCTATAGGGTCACACACTTAGGACAATTAGATGGAGATTAGGTTCATATGATGAACCAAGAGGATTGGATTCATTTGATAAATCAAATTGGATTAAGAGTAATCCTAATTGGGCTAACTTGAGTTCGACTCAAGTTGATTCATGTATTTAATGAGTCTAATTTAGATTATGACTTATTAAATCAATTTAATTTAATGAATTAGATTCATTATATTAAGTTGGCTCGAATCAAATGGTTGGATTAGATCAACCATGGTAGAGATTGGGTCAAGTTTGACTTGACTAGAGAAGGAAGACCAAAGGTCAATTTTGACTTGACCTTTTGCCACCTCATTGGTGAGTTGGCATTAGGTGGACCAATGATGATGTTCCACATCATCATGGTGTGCCACCTCATGGAAGTTACAAAGCCTTTTTCTTATTAACTTCACATTAATTGCATTTAATGGGGAGTTACACTTGATGAGAAGTGGCCGGCCACTTTTGAATTGGAATTGATTTTCATTCATTTTTGATTCAAGTGTGGTGAATCTTCCTCCTTCTTCCTCTCAAGCTCTCCCTCTCCCTCTCCTCCTTGCTTGGCCGAATCTCACCAAGGTGCTAGCACACCTTTGTGTGAGGTTTTCTCCACCTACGTGTCCGTGTGGATACTTCTAGAGGACCGGCGCTTGACGGTCTAGAGATCCGGCAACTCCTTGGACGAGCGGGATAAGCGAAAGGCACGCTTCAAAGGTATAACCCTTATCTAGTGTAGATCTAAAGGTTTTACAAACTCGTACAAGAAAAAGTTTTTCGAAAAGTTTTGTTTACGAATCTTTGCACGGATCTACGGCTTTGGGTAACTCGGGGTTTCCGCGACGCGGAAAAGCGGTTTTCACGGCCCGAAGAACCCAAGTGGTATCAGAGCCACGTGCAAAGACTTGTACGAGTTCGTTTGTATTTTATGAAAAATATACCTTCTGTGATTTTCTGTAAAAATTGGGTTTTTAGAGTTTTTATAAGTAATTTTTCCGTAGAAGCGAAGCACAAGTGTCTCGGCACTTGTAGGCTTCGGCTACCGGAAAGTTTTCTTTCAAACGGCTTCGTTTTGCCCCAAATCCGTTTGGGACAGCGGGGTCGGGTGCCATTAGATCGCAAAGGAGCAACTCACGATGGTTAGATCGTGGGTAGGGGTACTGCCCCTAACCCCGCAAGGGGATTTGCTCCGCGATTGCACCCGAAATCGCTAAAAACGAACCCGCCGGGAAGATTTTTTCCGAAACGGCAATGTCTCGGCCCAAATCATTTTGGGACAGCGGGTTTAGGCGCTGTTGAATCGCATAGGAACCCTCGCGATGGTTAGATCGCGGGTAGGGGCGCTGCCCCTGGGCCCCGCAAGGGGATCCTTTCCGCGATTGCGCCCGTAACCGCTAAACGGGACCGCCGGGAAATTTTACTCATAAAAATTGTAAAAATTATTTTTAAAATTACAGAAAAATTATAAAAATATATAATTTTGAATTATATATTAATTTGTGATAGTCATGGCCCAAAAAATACCCAATAAGATTGGATTTGTGTTGTAATTCATAATACGGCCTGCGTGCCGTCATATGATTGTGTGTGCTGTATTTTTATTTTTTTTCCACGGCCTGCACGTCGTGCCTTTCTCTTATTCTGGTTGTAAATTAGATTTAGACTCGAATGTAACTCGAGTTTCAAATTTTAATGTACAAATTGGAGCGGTGGAGGGTCCACACGAGACGGAGTTCCGAGGCGGGCACGAGCAACACAAGGTGGTCAAAGGGAGGAGCTTGGAGAAGCTGTTGACCCTAGGTTGACCAATCGATCTTCTCATTGGCTTGAGAAGATCGTAGTAGGGCCATGACTAAATCACAAATAAATTAATTAATTGCTTGTGTATGTGATGCATATTTAATAAGTAGTTAATTAATTAGTGCCTTACGATTAGATTAGATCTAAGTCGTGCACATGATGCACCCTTGCGATTAGATTAGATCTAAGTCATGCAAAAGATGCATCCCTCTCGATTAGATTAGATCTCAATCGACTCAACTCTAATGCCTAACCGTGCCGTGATACCTATCACTACCTCGATCACATGTATTGTTGAATCTGCCAAAGCAGAGCAATACATATTATCTTGGTAGGGTACGGAGGGACAATCTTGGTCCCGCCTATCAACGCATGGGTGATTACAAACTCAATTAGATTGAGTATTCCTAGTTACTCGGTTGGATCGAGTCAACTATAGGCATTCCTCCAACGGTTGGAAAAGATAGGTCAAAATCACATCTATATTAACTCTCGGGCGTATTAGCCAAAGCTAACTCGAGTTTTAATATAAATGCGGATATTGATTTTATAAACAAGAGTTGCATAGAGATGTAATTGGTAATCGTTACCTACCGATCATACTAAGCCTTGGGCGTATTAGCCAAAGCTAACTCAAGGGTTAGTATGATGTGGATCTTGTCCCGCAAGAATTATAGAATTCAGTGGGAGCATCATTTAATTAAAGGCCTAATTAAATGTTTTTAAAGAATATGATATTTATTTCTGCAAATTTTCTGTTGTAGATAACCATGACGTCGAACACGAATTCCTTCTCCCTGCGATCTGTCCTTGAGAAGGACAAGCTCAACGGAGCGAATTTCCTGGACTGGTACAGGAACTTGAGAATAGTTCTCACCCAGGAACGTAAACTGTACGTTCTAGAGCAGCCCATTCCGGAGGCTCCTCCTGCCAATGCCCCGCGAGCCGACAAAGATGCTTATAAGAAGCATCAAGACGACGCATTAGATGTGTCCTGTCTAATGCTCGCGACCATGAACTCTGAGCTTCAGAAGCAACACGAGTTGATGGGCGCTTACGATATGGTTGAGCATCTTCGCCAACTATATCAGGGACAAGCGAGGCATGAGAGATTTGAGATCTTTAAGGCACTGTTTCAGTGCAAGATGTCAGACGAGGCTCCTGTAGGTCCTTATGTACTCAAGATGATTGGGTACATAGAGAACCTACAAAGACTGGGGTTCCCACTTGGCCAAGAGCTAGCCACTGACTTGATCTTGCAGTCCTTGCCGGATAGCTATAGTCAATTCGTTCTCAACTATAACATGAACGAGATTGACAAGCCACTGCCCGAGCTACTTAGTATGTTACGAACTGCTGAGATTAACCTTAAGAAGGTTAAGCCCATTCTGATGGTCCAGAAGCACAAGGGCAAGGGCAAGCCCAAAGGTAAGGGAAAGTCCCAAACCAAGGGCAAAGGCAAGGCACTGAAGCCTAAAGGAGGGGTCGCCAAGGATGCTACCTGTTTCCACTACGGTCAGACCGGGCACTGGAAGAGGAACTGCAAGGTATACTTGGAGGATCTTAAGAAGAAGCGAAGTGAGACTTCCACTTCAGGTATATATGTTATAGAAGTCAATCTATCTATTTCTACATCATGGGTATTAGATACTGGATGTGCTTCTCACATTTGTACTGATGTGCAGGCGCTGAGAAATAGCAGAGCATTGCGAAAGGCGAGGTGGACCTACGAGTAGGCAATGGAGCACGGGTTCTGCTGTTTCTGTAGCAACTTATTCACTAGCTCCGCCCTCCGGGCTTGTACTAGATTTAGATGATTGTTGTTATGTGCCTGCTCTTACTAAGAACATAGTTTCAGTTTCTTGTTTAGACAAGAAAGGATACTCTTTTATAATAAAAGACAAATGTTGTTCTGTTTATTTGAAAGATATGTTCTATTGTAGTGCACCACTAATAAACGGACTCTATATTGTAGACCTTGAGAGCCCTATCTATAACATTAGTACCAAGAGGTTCAAGTCAAATGACATGAACCAAACATACCTCTGGCACTGTCGCTTAGGTCATATAAATGACAAGCGCTTATCCCAGCTCCATAAGGATGGTTTGCTGGACTCATTTGATTTAGAATCATATGAGATATGCGAGTCATGCCTACGAGGCAAGATGACCAAGACCCCCTTTAGTGGGCATAGCGAGAGAGCAACTGATTTGTTAGGACTCATACATAGTGATGTATGTGGCCCTTTCAATGTTGCTGCTAGAGGCGGTTATAGGTACTTCATCACATTTACTGATGATTTCAGTAGATACGGTTATGTGTACTTGATGACACATAAGTCCGAATCCTTTGAGAAGTTCAAAGAATTCAAAAATGAAGTCCAAAACCAGCTTGGCAAGAGTATCAAGATACTTCGATCAGATCGAGGTGGTGAATACTTAAGCCACGAGTTTCATGACTACTTAGCTGAGTGTGGGATTTTATCCCAACTCACTCCTCCTGGAACACCACAGTGGAATGGTGTATCCGAAAGGAGGAATCGTACTCTATTAGATATGGTACGATCTATGATGAGTCACACAGATCTTCCGACATATCTATGGGGATATGCTCTAGACACAGCAGCTTTCATTCTCAACCGAGTTCCATCCAAGGCCGTGATAAAAACACCATATAGGATATGGACTGGGAGAGATGCCCAGGTGTCTTTCATGAGGATTTGGGGTTGTGAGGCTTACGTATGACGTCAAGTCTCAGACAAATTAGGACCCAAATCCGACAAGTGCTATTTCATCGGATATCCCAAGGAAACTAAGGGATATTACTTCTACATTCCAAGTCAGCACAAGGTAGTTGTGGCAAAGACTGGGGTCTTTCTAGAAAGGGACTTTGTTTCTAGAAAGACTAGTGGGAGCGCGTTCGATCTTGAAGAAGTTCAAGATGCGAACAATAGCACTGATACCTCGATGGAAGTTGAACTGGAACCACAAAGTGTTGTGGATGATGTTGTTCCACAAAGAGTTGAGGAACAACAACCAGTTCAAGAAGACATACCTCTTCGCAGGTCTGATAGGGTACGTCGTCAGCCTGAGAGATACTCATTTCTCTTGTCTGACCATGATGACGTTGTGCTCATAGAGGATGAGCCTACCACCTATCAGGAAGCTGTTATGAGACCAGATTCCGAGAAATGGCTAGAAGCCATGAGATCCGAAATGGATTCCATGTACACCAACCAAGTATGGACTTTGGTTGATCCACCTGAAGGGGTAAAACCCATTGTGTAACACCCCTAGAAAGCCTAGATAAAGTAAGGGCAATGAGAGTACGAATGTAATGAAAAGAAGGTGTAGATAGTCTACGTTGAATGTTACGATGGGAAGGATTTAGATGATTAAAACTTTATGAAAGAAAATAAAGTTGAGAATATAAATCATCTATGCATGATTTATAATGTATGGAATTAATGTAGACAAAAGGAAGAAATATGAGATAATATATACAGGTATGAAATATCTATGCATAATGCATAATATGGTAATATATGAATTATTATGTACAAAAGGAAATAAAATGTTAGAAGAGAGATTGAACCTTGGATCTCTTGTAAGGAACATATATAGGATACCAAAGGGGATAGGAGAATTATTGATAAGGAGAGAAAGGACTAAGTAGTTAAGAATAAGAAAGGATTCTTTTTACTTAAAAGGAAAAGGGAGTAAAAAGAAGTAAAAATATACATAACCAAGTTTTGATCCTTGGTTCTCTTGTGGATACATGCATGTGTCAACCAAGTGGGATAGGAGAGGATATTGTAAGAGGAGAGATAGGAATTTTAATTAAAGAAAAGAAAAGAGAGAAATTAAGGGAAAGAAAGAACTCAAGAAGCAGTTTCTCTAGAATATTCTTATCATTAAGAGGAGAAGTAAATAAGGAGGATGAATCAAGACAAGTTTCCTCCCCTCATTTTAGTATAAATAGGCATGGAGGGGTGACTTCAACTTCATCCTCACTCACTTTCCTCCTCTCCTCCCTTGGGTGCCGAAAACCCTCTCCCTTCCTCCTTTCTTCTTCTTGTTGCCGAGCAACACAAGAGGAAGAAACCTCTTCTTCCTCCTCACTCCCTCCCTCTTTTCTTTCTTGTTGTTGCCGAGCAACACAAGAGGAAGAGGTCTCTTCTTCCTCCCCTTCTCCACCAAAAGACCTAGCCACTCTTCTCCTCCATTGGTGCCGAGCAAGCAAGCAAGGAAGAAAGGTCCCCAAGCAAGTTCTCAAACCTAGGAAACTTAAGCGAAGAAGGTAAGCTTCCCCTCACCTGTGGTACAAGGCTTTTATGTGATTTTCGGATTTATAAGGATTAGAAAACCTAGGAAAGAATTTAAGAAAATTCGGTTAAAGAAAAGGTTTTCAAATCTAGGATGATTTAAACAAGACCTCATTTCATGATAAGATTTTCTATGCTATGTAGAAGGATTCCTTTCCATGATTCTATATTGATATGATGTATGATCAGAGGAGTATCTAACCCTAGGATTTCAACCAAAAATATTTTAAAGAGGTGAGTAAGATTATTGTCTAACCGAACTAGTGCAAGGTTCCTTCTATGAAATGCTAAGAAAATGAAATTATGTTATATGCCATGATATCTGATAGCATAGGAAATGCTAAACATAATGAGGAGAAAATGAAATCATGTTATGTGCCATGATATGTGATAGCATAGGAAATGCTATACATAATGTTATGTAATATGCCATGATATGTGATAGCATAGGAAATGCTAAACATAATGAGGAAAAATGAAATTATGCCATGATATGTGATAGTATAGGAAATGCTATACATAATGTTATGTAATATGCCATGATATGTGATAGCATAGGAAATGCTAAACATAATGAGGAGAAAATGAAATTATGCCATGATATGTGATAGTATAGGAAATGCTATACATAATGTTATGTAATATGCCATGATATGTGATAGCATAGGAAATGTTAAACATAATGAGGAGAAAATGAAATCATGTTATGTGCCATGATATGTGATAGCATAGGAAATGCTATACATAATGTTATGTAATATGCCATGATATGTGATAGCATAGGAAATGCTAAACATGATGAGGAGAAAATGAAATTATGCCATGATATGTGATAGTATAGGAAATGCTATACATAATGTTATGTAATATGCCATGATATGTGATAGCATAGGAAATGCTAAACATAATGAGGAGAAAATGAAATTATGCCATGATATGTGATAGTATAGGAAATGCTATACATAATGTTATGTAATATGCCATGATATGTGATAGCATAGGAAATGTTAAACATAATGAGGAGAAAATGAAATCATGTTATGTGCCATGATATGTGATAGCATAGGAAATGCTATACATAATGTTATGTAATATGCCATGATATGTGATAGCATAGGAAATGCTAAACATGATGAGGAGAAAATGAAATTATGCCATGATATGTGATAGTATAGGAAATGCTATACATAATGTTATGTAATATGCCATGATATGTAATAGCACAAGGAAATGCTATACAAAATGAAGAAATGAAATTATGTTATGTAATGTGCCATGATATGTGATAGCATAAGAAATGCTATACATAATGAGAAGAAATGGAATTATGTTATGTAATATGTCATGATATGTTATAGCATAGGAAATGCTATACATAATGAAAAGAAATGAAAAAGGAAATGCATGAAAGATTGTTAAAGGACATGATATGATAGTTATGCATGATAAGTTATTTTTGTATGGGTTTGTACCAAGGGTGGGCTCCGTAAACGCCCCGGGGTCGATGGAGTAAGACTCGGGCCTCGTCAGTAATGGGCCTCTGAATGCCCTAGGTCGATGGAGTAAGACTCGGGCCTAGTATGTATGCATGATAGGGTTCAAGACTTGCTACCTTGGACCTACCTATGAAGCGCGCGTATTATGTATGTGGTACAAACCGGGATCCCCTTAATGATGATATTAATTTCAAGTACTTATAAGTATAAGTTTTCAAATTCATGATGCATTGCTTACATATGTGCTTGAATTATCTGATGATTAGATATAATGCCATGTGATATTATGATATGACTATGAATATGATACCCTTGTATGTCGTATGCTTATGATACCTCGCATGATATTGATATGCAATGATATGAATTCGGTTTTAGTGAGTAGGAAAGGAACTTACTGAGCCATGAGTGCTCATAGCTTACTTTCCTTGTACCGCAGATAAAAGAGAAAGCTGGATGAACAACGGAGCAGCAGGAGGAGCAGATAGTGATGTGTGTGGTGGTGGCTCGGCTAGGACGATTCGGACAAATTAATATTTTTAGTTATAAGTTCAATATATGCACATTTTGAACAAATCAGAATATGTGATATTATGCTTATTTAAATAAAATGAATGGTTTAAAAGTTTTTTTTCTTCCGCTGCTATAGTATAACCAAAGCATGTCAGTAAGTAGTATAAGAACGTAGCGCCGCCCTTGGGTAAAGAAGGGTGGGCGCTACACATTGGGTGTAAGTGGGTCTTTAAGAGAAAGACTGACATGGATGGACTTATCTATAAGGGTCGCTTGGTAGCTAAAGGTTTCAAGCAAATTCATGGTATTGACTATGATGAAACCTTTTCTCCAGTAGCGATGTTTAAGTCTATTCGGATCATGCTTGCTATTGCAGCCTACCATGACTATGAGATATGGCAGATGGATGTCAAAACCACGTTTCTGAATGGAAACCTACTCGAGGATGTGTACATGACACAACTTGAGGGTTTTGTAGATCTACAGCATACTAGCAGAGTATGCAAGCTGCATAGGTCCATTTATGGACTAAAGCAAGCTTCTCGGAGCTGGAATCTTCGATTCGATGATGCAATCAAACAGTTTGGTTTCATCAAGAACGAAGATGAGTCTTGTGTCTACAAGAAGGTTGTTGGTGATATAGTTGTCTTCCTCATATTGTATGTGGATGACATACTACTCATTTGGAAGGACATCCCTATGCTTCAGTCTGTCAAGACCTGGCTAGGGAGTTGCTTCTCAATGAAGGACTTAGGTGAGGCATCCCGCATTCTTGGGATACAGATCTATAGAGATAGATCTAAGAAATTGCTTGGCCTAAGTCAGAGTACATACATTGATATGGTACTCCTTCGGTTTGCCATGCAGAACTCCAAGAAGGGATTTCTGCCGATGTCACATGGCGTGAGTCTTTCGAAGACTCAAAGTCCCTCTTCTAGAGAGGAGAGAGACCGCATGGATCAGATCCCTTATGCCTCAGCCATAGGATCGATCATGTACGCCATGTTATGTACTCGACCTGATGTCTCGTATGCTTTGAGCATGACGAGCAGATACCAGTCAGGTGAAAGTCACTGGATAGCGGTCAAGAATATTCTTAAGTACTTAAGAAGGACTAAAGAATATTTCTTGATATATGGAAGCAATGATGAGCTAACTGTAAAGGGTTACAGTGATGCCAGCTTCCAGACCGACCAGGATTACTGATCGCAGTCAGGGTTCGTATTTTGCAGTTCGAAGCAGGATACAGTAGCTGATTCTACAACAGAAGCCGAGTATATTGCTGCATCAGAGGCAGCAAAGGAGGCAGTTTGGATCCGCAAGTTCATCACTGAACTTGGGGTGGTTCCTAGCATCGCTGACCCAGTTGAGCTCTATTGTGACAACAATGGAGCTATAGCGCAGGCGAAGGAACCTCGCTCACACCAGCGGACCAAGCACATACTACGGCGCTTCCATCTCATTCGAGAGATTATCGATAGAGGAGATGTGAAGATTTGCAGAGTACCTACAGAGGCTAACATCGCAGATCCCTTGACCAAGGCTTTGGCACAGAGGAAGCATGATGGTCACACTAGGTCTTTAGGCCTTAGAGCCTATACTGATTGGCACTAGTGCTAGTGGGAGATTGTTAGTTAGAGCCCTAGAGCCAATCATTTGATGATTGTATGGACTCATGTATATCATATTCTTGTATATTAATAAAGGCATTTGTTTGGTTATTATACTTATTTGTATTAGTGCCAAATAGACTAAGTATAATAGCGTCCTTGAGTAGAAGGTTCATACCTATATCAATCGATTGGTTGAATCGATAGTGAGATGATATAGGGAACACTACTCTAAATCATTCCTAGTTGAGTATTAACATTCAGGGATAATGTTAATGCAATAAGACTAGCATGTAGGTCAGTTCGATGACTTGATCTCACAAGTCATGGATATAGAGATATCAAGCTGACACATGGGTATATATTGGAGAATGTATACTGAATGACCCGCCATGAGAAAGTATCATGGATCGTTATATGAGTGTCATATACTTTCTCATGTGGCTATTAGTATGACTATTAGTTCTTGGACCTGAAGTCACCATGGATCCCTACATAAGGAGTTATGTACTTTAGTTTCGTCAAACGTCACCCGTAACTGGGTGGACTATAAAGGCGATTACTGGGTATGTAACGAATTATGCAGAGGGATGTGAGTGATGTAGATGGGATCTATCCCTCCCATATGACGGGAGCGACATCGCTATTCTTGATAGAGTGAGACCACTAAGTCCATGGCCATGCCCAAATGAGTCAATATTAGATGTTGAGCTCATTTGATCGAGTGAGTCTACTTGGAGTTCAAGATTTAGATTGATTAGAGGATGACACGGTCTATGCCTCACATTGATCAATCTAGATGTCTAGGATAGAAGGACAATGTCATATATTTTGTGAGGAGTCACAATTGGTAGTCACAAGGTGATGTCGGATCTCGACATTCTTGTAACTTGGGTAGTAATGATGTGTTGCTAGATACCGCTCATTACTTATGCTCCTAAATGGGTTTAGGGCATTTCCAACGTTACAAGAACCTATAGGGTCACACACTTAGGATAATTAGATGGAGATTAGGTTCATATGATGAACCAAGAGGATTGGATTCATTGAATGAATCAAATTGGATTAAGAGTAATCCTAATTGGGCTAACTTGAGTTCGACTCAAGTTGATTCATGTATTTAATGAGTCTAATTTAGATTATGACTTATTAAATCAATTTAATTTAATGAATTAGATTCATTATATTAAGTTGGCTCGAATCAAATAGTTGGATTAGATCAACCATGGTAGAGATTGGGTCAAGTTTGACTTGACTAGAGAAGGAAGACCAAAGGTCAATTTTGACTTGACCTTTTGCCACCTCATTGGTGAGTTGGCATTAGGTGGACCAATGATGATGTTCCACATCATCATGGTGTGCCACCTCATGGAAGTTACAAAGCCTCTTTCTTATTAACTTCACATTAATTGCATTTAATGGGGAGTTACACTTGATGAGAAGTGGCGGGCCACTTTTGAATTGGAATTGATTTTCATTCATTTTTGATTCAAGTGTGGTGAATCTTCCTCCTTCTTCCTCTCAAGCTCTCCCTCTCCCTCTCCTCCTTGCTTGGCCGAATCTAACCAAGGTGCTAGCACACCTTTGTGTGAGGTTTTCTCCACCTACGTGTCCGTGTGGATACTTCTAGAGGACCGGCGCTTGACGGTCTAGAGATCCGGCAACTCCTTGGACGAGCGGGATAAGCGAAAGGCACGCTTCGAAGGTATAACCCTTATCTAGTGTAGATCTAAAGGTTTTACAAACTCGTACAAGAAAAGGTTTTTCAAAAAGTTTTGTTTACGAATCTTTGCACGGATCCACGGCTTTGGGTAACTCGGGGTTTCCGCGACGCGGAAAAGCGGTTTTCGCGGCCCGAAGAACCCAACAATAACATGGTGTGTGGTGTCACATACAGAAGATCATGTTATCGGTTCCTTATAAATCATAAACAGTAGCTCACGACCAAGATGGAAAGGAACAAACCATTGGAAGGTCGTAGTGTAATTAGGTATTAGTTTATCTTAACTATATAATTACACTAGTACACTTAGAGTGTATTGAGTAGGACCATTTGAGGTCATTCCTTTTATACTGACTTTATAAAGGAACAAAGACCTCAGTTATTATGGAAGTGTGTGCTCTTAATCCTAATATAATAATAAGCACATATATTTGATATTTATTTCTTTAATTTATCAATGGGTGAGATTTAGTTCGATAAATCAATAAGCCCGATAAGTTGGGAAATGATATCACTTATAGTGTGTGTTGTTGATTATAGAAGGAAACTGTGTCCTAGTAATCTAGGTTGAGAATGTCCCCAAGAGGAGCTCATAAGGATTGTCATGTTAAACCCTGCAGGTGGACTTAGTTCGACATGACGGTGAAGTTGAGTGGTACTACTCTTGGAGCTAGATATTAATTAAGTGAGTTGACAGTAACTTACTTAATTAGTGGACATTTGTTATCTTAAACACAGGGAGACTAACACACTCATAATAAGAAGGAGCCCAAAATGTAATTTGGGATTGGTGCGGTAGTTCAATAATAGTTCTTTAGTGGAATGAATTATTATTGATGAAATTAAGTTGTGTGTTCGGGGCGAACACGGGATGCTTAATTTCATCGGGAGACCAAAACCAATTCCTCCTCTCGGTCCCTATCGTAGCCTCTAGTATATAGAGATTTATACCCACCGCATACCCACCTTCTTACCCATCCAATGGGGCCGGCCAAGCTAGCTTGGAACCCAAGCTAGGGCCGGCCAAGATCAAGTGGATGAGTCATGTAGGTGGCCGGCCAAAGCTTGGGTCCCAAGCTTAGGTGGCCGACCACTAGAATATTAAAAAAGATTTTTATTAAAATTATTTCTTATGTGGATATCATGATTTTAAAAAAGAGTTTAAAAATTAAAATTTTCCTTTTATAATTTTCTACAAAAGATTAAGAGAAGAGATTAATCTCTTTCCTTATTTGTAGTTTAAAAGGATGATTTTAATTTTTGGTAAAAACTTTCCTTATTTGTAAATCATCTACATGTTTAAAAGAGAGTTTAAAATTTGAAATCTTTCCTTATTTGTTGATTAAAGGAGGATTTTAAATTTTAAGAAAACTTTCCTTTTTAACCATGTTCATGATTTAAAAGAGAGTTTAAAATTAAATATTCTCTTTTATAAGTTTCTTCAAAAGATTAAGAAAAGATTTGATATCTTTCCTTATTTGTAGATTAAAAGAGATTTTAATTTTTAGAGATAACTTTCTTTTTATCCACATATTTAAAAGAAAGATTTTAATTTATTAAATTTTCTTTTTATAAACCAATCATGAAGGGATAAAAAATATTGGAGAAATTTTATAAATTTCCGGAAGCAAATAAGGAAGTTTTAATTTGTGTTTAAAATTTTATTTGCTTGGAAATTTTATGGTGTGGCCGGCCAAATAAATTGGAGAAGAAAAATTATTTTTAATTAAATAAAATTTTCCTTTTCATGGCAAAAGAATTAAGGAAGTTTTTATTAAATTTTCCTTATTTGCCAAGACCAAGTATTATAAAAGAGGGGGTAGAGGAGGCTTCAATGCTAAGGACTCTATTCTATTTTTCTCCCTCTTTTCCTTGGTGGTGTGGCCGGCCCTTTCTTCTTCTCTTCTTCTTCTCTTTGTGGCCGAACCTCTTCATGCTCATGGAGTTTTAATTGGTGGCCGGATCTAGCTTGAGGAAGAAGGAGAGAAAGCTTACATCCCTTGGAGCTTGGTTGGTGGAAAAGATCTTCATCTTTTGGAAGCTTTGTGCTTGGCCGAAATTTGAAGAAAGGAAAAGAAGGTGCTTTGGTGGTTTCTCATCTCGGAAGATCGTTGCCCACACAACGTCCGAGGTTAGAAGAGGAATACGGTAGAAGATCAAGAGGTCTTTCTAAAAGGTATAACTAGTAATTTTTCTTTCCGCATCATACTAGTTATTTTTGGAAATAATACCAAATACAAGAGACATGCGATTCTAGTATTTCGAATATGTTTTTCGATGTTGTGTTCTTTTGTTTTTTTTTCCTTGTGATTTGATTGTTCTTTTCGGTTAACCTAAAGTTATTTTAGGAAATTAAATATTAGCTTTCCATAAAAGGTTTTGTCTAGTCGGTGGTGGTTGCTCCCATATCCAAGAAGGTCATGTGCCTCGCCACGTCAGTACTGGGAACCAATTATGGAAATTAATATTTAATGAAATTAATAACTTAAGGTGATTTGGGTCGAACGTGTTAAGTTCCACAGGAGACCCAAGTCAAAACCTAAAAGAACGAATAGATTATGTTTTGGATCAAACGTGTTAAGTTCCGCAGGCGATCCAAAATTTAATTTAAAAGAACACATGGTAGCTAGGAAAAGGTTCAGACCTTTGTACAAAATTTTTGTACAGTGGAACCTCAAGGTTTTCCGAGTAGCAACCAACAGATCAAGCATGCTCAAAGTATGTAAATGTGCGTAAAAACATGCGTAAAAGAGTATATAATCTATGCACATCAGTTGTTCCTCATGAAAATGTATAAGATATTGGCTTAAGGTTCAACACTTCCATGCTACCTGTAACCTAGAATGAGACATGCTAGGGTTCGGCCATGATAAGATTAGGAGCTTAAGGAACTTAGAACCCAAACTAAATATGCTCAAGTAGTTCCTTATGAAATATGATATGATATGAGTTTAGGGTTTACATGTTGCATGTTGCTTAGAACTTGATTGCTCTTCATGAAAGGTTTCGGCCATGAAAAAATTAGAAACCTAGGAGGGCTTAAAAATTTAGGTTAACATGCTTATGACCTTTCTTATGCTAGTATGTGAAGATATCATGAGATTTTTATGTTTGTATGTTGTCTAAAGATCATGCCTCTACTCATGACTTTCGGCCATATGGGTTTAGTGACCTAGATGTACCTCACATGCTATGAATGAATCAAGAGATGTTATTTAATGATTCCATGAATGGTTATGACTTTTTATGATAAGTGATATGTTCTTTTATGTATGCTTATGACTCATGTATGTGCTATCTGCTCAAATATGCTTGCTTTATGATATGATAAAATGATATGTTCATTATGCAAGCCTATGATTTATGCATGTGCTGTGTGCCCATATGTGCATGCTTTATGATATGATAAGTGATATGTTCATGATGTATTCCATGATTCATGCATGTGTTGTGTGCCCAAATATGCATGCTTTATGATAAGTGATATGTTCATGATGTATGTTATGATTCATGCATGTGCCGTGTGCCCAAATATCCATGTTTTATGATATGTTAAGAAATATGATATGCATGAAATGATAAGAACTATGATATGTATGACATGCTACTTTACTTTATGCATGGCTTGTACCAAGGGTGGGCTCCATAAGCGCCCCGGGGTCGATGGACTAAGAAACGGGCCTAGTATGTATGCCTTGTAGGGTTCAAGACTTGCTACCTTGGACCTACATAGGACGCGCGCATTTAAGTATGTGGTACAAGCCGGGGCCCTAATCATGTTGAGATTATGTTTAAGTATTTATATTATAAGTTTTCAAAAGACATGTTGCATATGTTGCATGATATATGTTTAGGACTTTACCTTGCTTATGCTTTATTATTATGCCATGATATTTTTGATGATGTTATGCTATGACAAGATTCACTTGATGATCATGTTATATTATGCCATGATACTCTATGTTATGTTATGATATGCCATGATATGCTGCTTGATATGTTGAAATTGTCTTTATACCTTATGACTTGTGATCCTAATATGCTTTACGGTTTTTGTGAGTAGGAAAGGAACTTACTGAGCCATGAGTGCTCACAGCTTACTTTCTTGTACCACAGATAAAGGAAAGGAATGGATGTACTAGGGGAGCAGCAGGAGGGCTAGAAGGATGTGTGCGGTAGTGGACTGGCTAAAAGAAAAGACCTGCTTTTGTCTAATAAGAAATTTAGCATGTTGATGTTTATACTTTAAGACTCCATGACCTTAAGCATGTGTTTGGGTATTAAGACTCAGAAAAAAATATGATCGGTATGCTATGTGGTTCTTTTATGTCTATGGTGAATTTCTAAGTAAGAAAAGGTTTTTTTTTTAATTCTCTAAGTAAGACTTCCGCTGTGTTAAGTATGTATGTGTCGTAAGTAACCCCCGTCGCCCTAGCAGGAGGGGCGGGGCGTTACACTCAAGGATCCCCTTATGATATGATATGAATTTAGCTAGATATTTATACTTGTATGTTGTTTAGAGCTTGATCTTCTTCTTTATAAAGTTTCGGCTATGAACATCTCTAGGGTTCAAAGAAGCTTAAAATTAAATCTAGCATGCTCATGGATCCCCTCATGATATGTTATGATTGTAGCTAGATATTTATGCTTGTATGTTGTTTAGAACTTGATTATCCTCTTCATGAAACTTTCGGCCATGAACATTACTAGGGTTCAAGGAAGCTTAAATTTAAACCTAGCATGCTCATGGATCCCCTCATGATATGTTATGAATGTAGCTAGATATTTATGCTTGTATGTTGTTTAGAACTTGATTTTCCTCTTCATGAAACTTTCGGCCATGAACATTACTAGGGTTCAAGGAAGCTTAAATTTAAACCTAGCATGCTCATGGATCCCCTCATGATATGACATGAATTTAGCAAGATATTTATGCTTGTATGTTGTTAAAGCTTATTTTCCCTCTCCATGAGACTTTCGGCCATGAACATTACTAGGGTTCAAGGAAGCTTAAAATTAAATCTAGCATGCTCATGGATCCCCTTATGATATGATATGAAATTAGCTTGATATTCATGCTTGTATGTTGTTTAGAGTTTATTTTTCTTCTTCATGAACTTTCGGCCATGATCATATTAGCAACCTAGGAAAGCTTAAGAAATTGGATTAACATGCTTATGACTTTCCTTATGATATGATAAGAAGTTAACATGAGATTCTTATGCTTGTATGTTGTTTAGAGTTTAAGTTCATACTCTTTGAACTTTCGTCCATGATGGGTTTAGGAGCCTAGATGTGCCTCACATGCTACGTTATGAATTAAGAGATGTTATTTAATGATTCCATACATGATTATGTCTTTTCTATGATAGGTGATGTGTTCATTTATGTATACCTATGAACCATGCATGATAATGTCTCTTATGATGTGCTATGTGCTCAAGTATGCATGCTTTATGATATGACAAATAATATGCTCATTTATGTGTACTTATGATCCATGCATAATAATGTCTATTATGATGTGCTATGTGCCCAAATATGCATGCTTTATGATATGATAGGCAAAGGCCTAAGAGTTGCTTCCCTTTTTGTTGGGATTAAAAGCACGCTTTATGATATGATAAGTGAAGGCCTAAGAGTTGCTTCCCCTTGGGGACTAAGAGCACTCTTCATGATATGATAAGATATGATATGCTATGTTATGACATGAACCATGATATACTATTTTACTTTGTATGGCTTGTACCAAGGGTGGGCTCCATAAGCGCCCCAAGGCCGACGGACTATGAACGAGTCTAGTAAAGGGATGGGTTCCTTAGTACGCCCCTAGGTCGACGGTCGTAGTACGGACCTAGACCCCTAGTAGGTTCGGGGCTAGCTACCTGTTGGGTTGTTCGGGCCGCGAAAACCGCTTTTTCGCGTCGCGGAAACCCCGAATCACCCAAAGCCGTAGATCCGTGCAAGGAAAACCGAACAAAAATACGAGTACGAGTTTGAAAACTTTAGATCTACTCCAACATCTATGTGTTGAGAGTTTTACCTTTGAAGCGTGCCCTCGCAAAAATCCCGCTCGTCCAAGGTACGTGTCGAATCTCCAAAGTATCAAGGTAGATACTTCTCTAGTGATATCCACACGAACAAGGAGTGCTCTCTAGCACTCAAGGATGGAGAAGAAAGACCCCAAGTGTTCTAGCACTCTCTCTAGGGCTCTCGGATGGGAATGGAAGAAGAAAGGAAAGCAAAGAAGAGAATATAATACACTCTAAAATATTACCTTTCTTCTTGGACTTCTTGGATTAACTCACTCACACACCTTCTTCCACCATGAAAAGTACATGGCAACCTCTAGAGAAGGAGAAAGAAGAGACCAAGGAAGAAGAAGAATCAAGCATTCAACACACATCTTTGGTGCATCATATGAACCTAATCCAATTGGTTCATCATATGAACCTAATCTCCATCCACTTGTTCTTTGTGTTTGAACCAATATGTTCTTGTAACATTGGCAATGTTTCTAAACTCCTTTAGAAACATAAGCAATGAGCGACATCTAGCAATATATCATTGCTACCCAAGTTACAAGAATGTTGAGATCCAACATCACCTTGTGACTACTAATTGTGACTCCTCACAATATGTGACATTGTCCTTCTATCCTAGACATCTAGATTGATCAATGTGAGGCATAGACCGTGTCATCCTCTAATCAATCTAAATCTTGAACTCCAAGTAGACTCACTCGATCAAATAAGCTCAACATCTAATGTTGACTCATTTGGGCATGGCCATGCACTTCGTGGTCTAACTCTATCAAGAATACCGATGTCGCTCCCGTCATATGGGAGGGATAGATCCCATCTACATCACTCACATCCCTCTCCATAATTCATTACATACCCAGTAATCGCCTTTATAGTCCACCCTGTTACGGGGGACGTTTGACGAAACCAAAGTACATAACTCCTTATGTAGGGAACCATGGTGACTTCAGGTCTAAGGACCAATAGTCATACTAATAGTGACATGAGAAAGTATATGACACTCATATAACTATCCATGATACTTTCTCATGGCGGGTCATTCAGTATACATTCTCTAATGCATACCCATGTGTCAGCTTGATATCTCTATATCCATGACTTGTGAGATCTAGTCATCGAGCTGACCTACATGCTAGTCTTATTGTATTAACATTGTCCCTGAATGTTAATACTCGACTAGGAATGATTTAGAGTAGTGTTCCCTATATCATCTCACTATCGATTCAATCAATCGATTGATATAGGTAAGAACGCTCTACTCAGGGACGTTATTATACTTAGTTTATTTGGCACTAATACAAGTAAGATAATAACCAAAATCAAATGCCTTTATTAATATACAAGAATATGATACAATGAGTCCATACAATCATCAAATGATTGGCTCTAGGGCTCTAACTAACAATCTTCCACTAGCACTAGTGCCAATCAGTATAGGCTCTAAGGCCTAATGACCTAGTGTGACCATCATGCTTTCTCTATGCCAAAGCCTTGGTCAAGGGATCTGCGATGTTAGCCTCTGTAGGTACTCTGCAAATCTTCACATCTCCTCTATCGATAATCTCTCGAATGAGATGGAAGCGCCGTAGTATATGCTTGGTCCGCTGGTGTGAGCGAGGTTCCTTCACCTGTGCTATAGCTCCATTGTTGTCACAATAGAGCTCAACTGGTCGTGATGCTAGGAACCACCCCAAGTTCGATGATGAACTTGCGGATCCAAACGCCTCCTTTCTTGCCTTTGATGCGACAGCGTGCATTGTAGAATCGCTACTATATCTTGCTTGAACTCTTCCACTCACGCACCACCATTAATGAAAATCCGAACCCGACTGCGATCTATAGTCATCCTGGTCGGTCTGGAAGCTATCATCACTGTAACCCTTTACAGCTAGCTCATCATTGCCTCCATATATCAAGAAATATTCTTTAGTCCTTCTTAAGTACTTAAGAATATTCTTGACCGCTATCCAGTGACTTTCACCTGGATCTGACTGGTATCTGCTCGTCATGCTCAAAGCATAAGAGACATTAGGTCGAGTACATAGCATGGCGTACATGATCGATCCTATGGCTGAGGCATAAGGGATCTGATCCATGCGGTCTCTCTCCTCTCTAGAAGAGGGACCTTGAGTCTTCGAAAGACTCACGCCATGTGATATCGGCAGAAATCCCTTCTTGGAGTTCTGCATGGCAAACCGAAGAAGTACCTTGTCAATATATGTCCTCTGACTTAGGCCAAGTGTCACGCTCCGCAAGTGTACGGAAATGTCGCAAGTAATATAAAAGATTATCGTATCCACAGGGACTGGAATAAGCACTAGAAATGTCTCAATACGAATTAGCTAAACAACTATCCAATTGTTGCAAATGCAAAGTGAAGGTAAACAAATCTAATATTAAAGATCAACAAACAAGAGTTTAGTGTTATGGGTTATGATAAAGGGAGATTCTAGGAGTTTCGGTTTCTTTGTAAGATCTCTTGAATGTAAATGGTTCACCAATTCTTATCCCTCAATTGCCGAACACTAGTAGAAAGTTGCCGGTTCTCTCTTGCAATAGATGACCGGCGAAGGACTGAGAAATGTATCTAAATATGATCAATTAGACGTGAACTTACATTGTCCTTACACAGAAGCGCACCTATTACTATGCCTTCCTCGAATATCAAAATAGAAGCCCACAACTTATTAATCAATCAAGATACAAGAAACTAATCACATGATCCATCCTACTCTCTTGAATATTCCTATTTCCTCTTCAAGATTATCTCTCAAACGTCCTTACACGGGCTTGCACCTGTCACGTGGATCCCTCGGATGATCGAGTGAGAGTTTATCTTTACAAAGTCCACAAGAAATCTAAACAATCAATCAAGAATGAGAATTAAGTACAAATCACCATTAATCATTCAAGATCTAATTGATACAAGCAAGACAATGTCATTGAAACAAGAAATTGGCAAATCCATAAGAGATTACATCAATTCATCATACAAATACTCCCTTAATCCTAGAATACAAGATCTACTCCATGAATCGAGGAAGAATACTCGAAGAAATAAAGATTACAAGCATTTCTTAAATCCCCAATCCAAGAAACCAAGAAAAGGGGAAAAGAGAAAACTTATCAATGAAGAAGCCTCGTCTTCGGATCCAATCCTCGCTCCGGAGTCGAAATCGTCGAAAACTCTCCTCGAATCGCCCAGAAATCCTCCCAAGAATGGGAGGAAACCACCAAATCTTGCCTTCTCACAAAGGGAGAGAGATCCCCTTTCAATTCATGAAGGAGGGTTTAAATAGAGGAGGAAATCGGGCGCCACACCGCCCCGTGACACGGCTGTGTGAGATTTACACGACCATGTCCTGTTCCTTCTCTGCCAAAGCTGCACGGCCGTGTGACTCACACGGCCAGGACCCTTCTGCTCTCTGGAAATGCTACACGGCCGTGTGGTGCACACGGCCAGGACCCTTCTGCTATCTGGAAATGCTACACGGCCGTGTGGTGCACACAGCCACCACCTGCTTGGCCTCTGGAAACCTCACACGACCATGTAGATCTACACGGCCATGTAAAGCATCTGCTCTAATTCCCTTAAATCAAGACACGGCCGTGTGAGATTCACACGGCCATGTCCTCTTCCCGTCCTGTTAAAACAATACGGCCGTGTGTGGTACACGGCCTGATGCTCTCTCCCTTCAATTCCTTCCAAGCTTGTCCGAGGACTAATAATCTTCACCAATTTCGACTCCTGTGTACAGAAAATGCACAAAAAGCAGATGGCCGAACCAAAAGAGTAAATATGCTAAAAGGAAAGCTGGAAGTATAAAAATGCATAGATCAAGCATGCTCAAAGTATGTAAATGTGCGTAAAAACATGCATAAAAGAGTATATAATCTACGCACATCACCAAGCAATCTCTTAGATCTATCTCTATAGATCTGTATACCTAGAATGCTGGATGCCTCACCTAAGTCCTTCATTAAGAAGCAACTCCCTAGCCAGGTCTTGACAGACTGAAGCATAGGGATGCCCTTCCCAATGAGCAGTATGTCATCCACATACAATATGAGGAAGACAACTATGTCCCCTACAACCTTCTTGTAGACACAAGGTTCATCTTCGTTCTTGATGAAACCAAACTGTTTGATCGCATCATCGAAACGAAGATTCCAGCTCCGAGAAGCTTGCTTTAGTCCATAAATGGACCTATGCAGCTTGCATACTCTACTAGTATGCTGTGGATCTACAAAACCCTCAGGTTGTGTCATGTACACATCCTCGAGTAGGTTTCCATTCAGAAACGCGGTTTTGATATCCATCTGCTATATCTCATAGTCATGGTAGGCTGCAATAGCAAGCATGATCCGAATGGACTTAAACATCGCTACTGGAGAAAAGGTTTCATCATAGTCAATACCATGAATCTGCTTGAAACCATTAGCTACCAAGCGACCCTTATAGATAAGTCCATCCATGTCAGTCTTTCTCTTAAAGACCCACTTACACCCAATGAGTTTTACCCCTTCAGGTGGATCAACCAAAGTCCATACTTGGTTGGTGTACATGGATTCCATTTCGGATCTCATGGCCTTTAGCCATTTCTCGAAATCTGGTCTCATCACAGCTTCCTGATAGGTGGTGGTCTCATCCTCTATGAGCACAATGTCATCATGGTCAGACAAGAGAAATGAGTATCTCTCAGGCTGATGACGTACCCTATCAGACCTGCGAAGAGGTATGTCTACTTGAACTGGTTGTTGTTCCTCAACTCCTTGTGGAATAACATCATCCACAACACTTTGTGGTTCCAGTTCAATTTCCATCGAGGTATTAGTGCTATTGTTCGCATCTTGAACTTCTTCAAGATCGAACGTGCTCCCACTAGTCTTTCTAGAAACAAAGTCCCTTTCTAGAAAGACCCCAGTCTTTGCCACAACTACCTTGTGCTGACTGGGAATGTAGAAGTAATATCCCTTAGTTTCCTTGTGATATCCAATAAAGTAGCACTTGTCGGATTTGGGTCCTAATTTGTCTGAGACTTGACGTCTAACGTAAGCCTCACAACCCCAAATCCTCATGAAAGACACCTGGGCATCTCTCTCAGTCCATATCCTATATGGTGTCTTTATCACGGCCTTGGATGGAACTCGGTTGAGAATGAAAGCTGCCGTGTCTAGATCATATCCCCATAGATATGTCGGAAGATCTGTGTGACTCATCATAGATCGTACCATATCTAATAAGGTACGATTCCTCTGTTCGGATACACCATTCCACTGTGGTGTTCCAGGAGGAGTGAGTTGGGATAGAATCCCACACTCAGCTAGGTAGTCACGAAACTCATGGCTAAGGTATTCTCCACCTCTATCTGATCGAAGTATCTTAATACTCTTGCCAAGCTGGTTCTGTACTTCATTCTTGAATTCTTTGAACTTTTCAAAGGATTCAGACTTATGTGTCATCAAGTACACATAACCATATCTACTGAAGTCATCAGTAAATGTGATGAAGTACCTATAACCACCTCTAGCAGCGACATTGAAAGGGCCACATACATCACTATGTATGAGTCCTAACAAATCAGTCGCTCTTTCGTTGTGCCCACTAAAGGGAGTCTTGGTCATCTTGCCTCGTAGGCATGACTCGCATATCTCATATGATTCAAAATCAAGTGAGTCCAGCAAACCATCCTTATGGAGCTGGGATAAGCGCTTGTCATTTATATGACCTAAGCGACAGTGCCAGAGGTAGGTTTGGTTCATGTCATTTGACTTGAATCGCTTGGTATTTATGTTATAGATAGGGGTCTCAAAGTCTAGAATATAGAGTCCATTTATTAGAGGTGCACTACAATAGAACATTTCATTTAAATAAACGGAACAACATTTATTCTTTATTTTAAACGAAAAACCTTTCTTGTCCAAACAAGAAATAGATATAATGTTCTTAGTTAAAGCAGGCACATAACAACAATCATCTAATTCTAGTACAAGCCCAGAGGACAGAGATAGATGGTAAGTTCCTACAGCAATAGCAGCAACCCGTGCTCCATTGCCTACTCGTAGGTGTATCTCACCCTTCGTCAATGCCCTTCTATTTCTCAGCGCTTGTACATTAGTACAAATGTGCAAAGCACATCTGGTATCTAATACCCACGATGAAGAAATAGAGAGGTTGACTTCTATAACATGTATACCTGAAGTAGAAATCTTATTTCTCTTCTTCTTAAGATCTTCCAGGTATTCTTTAGAGTTCCTCTTCCAGTGCCTTGCTTGTCCTTGATATAGGTGACAAAGATGTTCAACCATATCGTAAGTGCCCATCAACTCATGTTGCTTCTGAAGCTTAGAGTTCATGGTCGTGAGCATAAGACAGGACACATCTAATGCGTCATCTTGATGCTTCTTGTAAGTATCACGGTCTGCTCGCATGGCAGTGGCAGGAGGAGCCTCGGGAATGAGCTGCTCCAGAACGTACAGTTTATGTTCTTGGGTGAGAACAATTCTCAGGTTCCTGTACCAGTCCAGGAAATTTGCTCCGTTGAGCTTGTCCTTCTTAAGGACAGAACGCAGGGAGAAAGAGTTCGTATTCGACTTCATGGTTATCTACAACAGAAAAATTTGCAGAAATAAATATCATATTCTTTTAAAATCATTTAATTATGCCTTTAATTAAATGATGCTCCCACTGAATACTATAATTCTTGTGGGACAAGATCCACATCATACTAACCCTTGAGTTAGCTTTGGCTAATACGCCCAAGGCTTAGTATGATCGGTAGGTAACGATTACCAATTACATCTCTATGCAACTCTTGTTTATAGGATCAAGATCCATATTTATATTAAAACTCGAGTTAGCTTTGGCTAATACGCCCGAGAGTTAATATAAACGTGATTTTGTCTTACCTTTCCAACCGTTGGAATAATGCCTATAGTTGACTCGATCCAACCGAGTAACTAGAAATACCCAATCTAATTGAGTTTGTATTCACCCATGCGTTGATAGGCGGGACCAAGATTGTTCCTCTGTACCCTACCAAGATAATATGTATTACTCTACTTTGGCAGATTCAACAATACATGTGATCGAGGTAGTGATAGGTATCACGGCACGGTTAGGCATTTAGAGTTGGTTCGATCGAGATCTAATCTAATCGAAAAGGATGCATCTTGTGCACGACTTAGATCTAATCTAATCGCAAGGGTACATCATGTGCACGACTTAGATCTAATCTAATCGTAAGGCACTAATTAATTAATTACTTATTAAACATGCATCATATACATAAGCAATTAACTAATTAATCTATTTGTAATTTAGTCATGGCCCTACTACGATCTTCTCAAGCCAATGAGAAGATCAAATGGTCAACCTAGGGTCAACAGCTTCTCCAAGCTTCTCCCTTTGACCACCTTATGTTGCTCGTGCCCGCCTCGGAACTCCGTCTCGTGTGGACCCTCCACCACTCCAACTTGTACATTACAATTTGAAACTCAAGTTACATTCGAGTCTAAATCTAATTTACAACCAGAATATATGAGAAAGGCACGACGCGCAGGTCGCGGAAAAATAAAAACATACAACACGCGCAAACACATAACGACACGCAGGCCGTATTATGAATTACAACACAATCCAATCATATTGGGTTTTTGGGCCATGACTATCACAAAATTAATATATAATTCAAAATTATATATTTTCATAATTTTATGTAATTTTAAAATTATTTTTTACAATTTTTACGAGTAAAATTTCCCGGCGGACCCGTATAGCGGTTTCGGGCGCAATCGCGGAACGGATCCCCTTGCGGGGCTAGGGGCAGCGCCCCTACCCGTGATCTAACCATCGCGAGGGTTCCTTTGCGATCCAACAGTGCCTAAACCCACTGTCCCAAAATGATTTGGGCCGAGACATTGCCGTTTCGGAAAAATCATCCCGGCGGGTTCGTTTTTAGCGATTTCGGGTGCAATCGCGGAGCAAATCCCCTTGAGGGGTTAGGGGTAGTACCCCTACCCGCAATCTAACCATCGCGAGTTTCTCCTAAGCGATCTAATGGCACCCAAGCCCGCTGTCCCAAAAAATTTTGGGGCGAAACGAAGCCGTTTTGGAAAAATCTTTCCGGTAGCCGAAGCCTACACGTGCCGAGACACTTGTGCTTCGCTTCTACGGAAAAATTACCCATAAAAACTATAAAAACTTAAATTTACAGAAACTTTAGTTTTCATAAAACCAAAAATAAAACTCGTACATGCCTTGCACGTGGCTCTGATACCACTGTTGGGTTCTTCGGGCCGCGAAAACCGCTTTTTCGCGTCGCGGAAACCCCGAATCACCCAAAGCCGTAGATCCGTGCAAGGAAAACTGAACAAAAATATGAGTACGAGTTTGAAAACTTTAGATCTACTCCTAGATCTATGTGTTGAGAGTTATACCTTTGGAGCGTGCCTTCGCAAAAATCCCGCTCGTCCAAGGTACATGTCGGATCTCCAAAGTATCAAGGTAGATACTTCTCTAGTGATATCCACACGAACAAGGAGTGCTCTCTAGCACTCAAGGATGGAGAAGAAAGACCCCAAGTGTGCTAGCACTCTCTCTAGGGCTCTCGGATGGGAATGGAAGAAAAAAGGAAAGCAAAGAAGAGAATACAATACACTCCTCTAAAATATTACCTTTCTTCTTGGACATCTTGGATTAACTCACTCACACACCTTCTTCCACCATGAAAAGTACACAGCAACCTCTAGAGAAGGAGAAAGAAGAGACCAAGGAAGAAGAAGAATCAAGCATTCAACACACATCTTTGGTGCATCATATGAACCTAATCCAATTGGTTCATCATATGAACCTAATCTCCATCCACTTGTTCTTTGTGTGTGACCCAATAGGTTCTTGTAACGTTGGCAATGTTTCTAAACTCCTTTAGAAACATAAGCAATGAGCGGCATCTAGCAATACATCATTGCTACCCAAGTTACAAGAATGTTGAGATCCAACATCACCTTGTGACTACTAATTGTGACTCCTCACAATATGTGACATTGTCCTTCTATCCTAGACATCTAGATTTATCAATGTGAGGCATAGACCGTGTCATCCTCTAATCAATCTAAATCTTGAACTCCAAGTAGACTCACTCGATCAAATAAACTCAACATCTAATGTTGACTCATTTGGGCATGGCCATGCACTTCGTGGTCTAACTCTATCAAGAATACCGATGTCACTCCCGTCATATGGGAGGCATAGATCCCATCTACATCACTCACATCCCTCTCCATAATTCATTACATACCCAGTAATCGCCTTTATAGTCCACTCTGTTACGGGTGACGTTTGACGAAACCAAAGTACATAACTCCTTATGTAGGGAACCATGGTGACTTCAGGTCTAAGGACCAATAGTCATACTAATAGTCACATGAGAAAGTATATGACACTCATATAACGATCCATGATACTTTCTCATGGCGGGTCATTCAGTATACATTCTCTAATGCATACCCATGTGTCAGCTTGATATCTCTATATCCATGACTTGTGAGATCTAGTCATCGAGCTGACCTACATGCTAGTCTTATTGTATTGACATTGTCCATGAATATTAATACTCGACTAGGAATGATTTAGAGTAGTGTTCCCTATATCATCTCACTATCGATTCAACCAATCGATTGATATAGGTAAGAACGCTCTACTCAGGGACGTTATTATACTTAGTTTATTTGGCACTAATACAAGTAAGTATAATAACCAAAATAAAATGCCTTTATTAATATACAAGAATATGATACAATGAGTCCATACAATCATCAAATGATTGGCTCTAGGGCTCTAACTAACACTACCCTGTCCTAGGGATTGCGCGCATTTATGTATGTATGTGGTACAAGCCGGGCCCTCATGATGATATTATGTTCAAGTACTATATGATATGTTTTAAGACATCTTGCATATGATATGACACATGTTTTAAAAGACATCTTGCATGATATGATTTCTGATATGATATGCTATGCCTTATGATTTATATGACATGATGCTCTTATGATTTATGATATGATATGCTTTTATGATTTATATGACATGATGTTCTTTTATTATGTTATGACACATCATGATATTTCTTTATGATATGCTATGCCCCTATGATTTATATGACATGATGCTCTCATGATTTACGATATGATATGGCATGATGATCTTTATGAGATGATGTGATATGATGCTATGTTTTCATAATATGATGTCAGATGATTAAGTTCCCATTGTCATATGTTTATGTGATTATGCTTTGATATATGGTTTTTGTGAGTAGGAAAGGATCTTACTAAGCCTATGTGCTTATAGCTTACTTTCCTTGTACCACAGATAAGGGCAAAGAACGGATTAACTAGGGGAGCCGCAGGAGAGGCAAGAGATGTGTGTGGTGGTGGCTCGGCTAAGACAAAATAAGAGACCTGCTTATGTTATTTGTTTTATGTTGGCATGAACTAAGTTTGATTATGTTAATGTTCCGCATGACTTCATGATACTTCCTCTGTTTTACTTTAGAGAGAAATTTTAATATGCATGAATGTTTCCGCAAATAGTTAAGTAAAGTAACCCCGCTCCACTAGCTGGAGGGGCGGGCGTTACAAGTTGGTATCAGAGCTAAGTTAGCCTTTCCGCTACACACACACATCAAGCCTCCATCCTGCCGCTCCAAGTAAGACTTTCTGTACTTACTCTATTTTATTTATGCAGAATAGGAAATGTTTTAGTATCCATGAAACTAAGTATGACTAATATGGATTTCCTTTATGCATGATAAGCGATATTTAATATGCACGAATATAAGTAGGATGACTCTAGACTTATGCTAGCCTTATTGTTATTTATGAAAATAGATATGGCTAGAAGACGCGGTAACAGGGCCGATGAGACAGTGACCCCACCAGATCTGACCCAAGTAGTCACAGATCTCCAGCGTTAGATCACGGAACAACAACAGGTAATCACTGCTATGATGAATCATCAAGGAAACCCTGTCACCCCACCAGCAAATCAGAATGTAGTGCCCGTCATACCAATAGCTGCACCAGTACCACCGGTAGCCCCTGCCCCAGTGGTCCGACAGGAGACCTACTTGATACAGTGGCTAAGGCTGAAGCCGGAGAACTTTTCGGGTACTTGTGAGCCATGGGACACCCAAGCCTGGTTCAAGACGATAGAAAGTATTGTGGAATTGCTAGACTGGCTTGTATCAGAAAAGATCAAACGCGTGTCATTCTGTTTTTCCGGAGACGCGAGAATGTGGTGGGAAAGAGTTAAGGCTAAGAGACAAATTAATCTGATGAACTGGACGGACTTCGAGACAGAGTTCCTCGAGGAATTCTTCCATTTGCAAGTAACGAACTGGCATTACGACGAGTTCACCGAGTTTCGGCAAGGTGGCTTATCAGTGAACGAAGCAGTGAAGTGCTTCAACCGTCTTGCACGCCTCTGCCTAGAGTTAGTCAGCACGGAAAGAGAAAGGGTTAGACTGATGCTGAAAATGCTCCGACCCGAGATAGTATTGAATGTGGCCGGCAGAATTAATAGACCGCAGACTATGGAAGAACTGGTCAGTAGTGCCCTGATCACCGAACATTATCAGAAGACGATGAACGAGAATAAGAATCAGGCACAGAACGAAGGACAAAAACCACAGAGTACCAAAACGAACTGGAAAGGAAATTCTAATGGAAAAAGGAAGCAATGGAACAACACTAAAGGAGGACCAACAAATAAGCAACCTAAGTACCCTCAGTGTACCATTTGTGGGAAGCAGCATTTCGGAGTATGCCACAAGGGTACGAGAAAGTGTTACAGTTGTGGACGGGAAGGACATATGGCCAGAGACTGCCCTACACAGTCCCAGACACCATCTCAGCAGTATAACCAGAACAGGAGTGCCCCCTCACAGCTACACCTGATGCAAGCTGCCATTGAAGGAACTCCGATTAGCCAACGGAGATTGGAAGCCCCGCCAGTTACGACGAACACCAATATTTTCTCTCTTACCAAAGATGAGGTGGCGAGTGCCTCTACAGTTGTCACGGGTCAGCTGCCTATTTTCAGTCAATATGCTAATGTGTTATTTGATACTGGGGCGACACACTCGTTTGTCTCTACACCCTTCATGGAGAAGTTAGAGATACCACCACAAGCTTTAAATAGCAAATTCTTAACAACCCTACTTTCGGGGGAAGTAATGCCATCTACTTATATGCTGCAAGCCACACCCATCAGAATCGTAGACAGAGAACTTTACTGTGATCTGATAGTGTTGGACATGCAAGATTATGACAGTATATTGGGCATGGATTTCCTGAGCAAGTACGGCGCTTCAATCGAGTGCCGTCAAAGAAAAGTGGTTTTCCGACCTAAAGTAGAACCGATGTTTGAATTTGTTGGAGAATCAAGGAAAGAAACTGGGAGATTCTTATCAGCCATAAACGCACAAAAGATGTTAAATAAGGGATGTACTGGGTTTCTAGCACAAGTGGTCGATACAAGTCAAGATGAGGACCAGAAACTAGAAAATGTTAGAGTGGTGTGCAATTATCCAGAAGTGTTTCCCGATGATCTACCGGGGTTAGCCCCCGATAGAGAAAAAGAATTTGAGATCGACCTGATTCCTGGTACTAAACTGATCTCTAAAGCACCTTATCGTATGGCGCCGGCTGAGTTGAAGGAACTTCAAGAACAGCTACTAGAGCTACTTGACAAGGGACTTATTCGCCCGAGTCACTCTCCATGGGGAGCTCCAGTACTGTTTGTGAAAAAGAAGGATGGGTCCATGCGAATGTGTATAGACTACCGAGCGCTGAATAATGTGACAATCAAGAACAGGTACCCTCTTCCACGAATCGATGACCTGTTCGACCAATTAAGGGGTGCAACCGTCTTCTATAAGATTGACCTAAGGTCTAGTTATCATCAAGTGAAAGTGAAACAGGATGATATACCGAAGATGACATTTCGAACAAGATACGGACACTATGAGTTCATAGTCATGCCCTTCGGAGTGACAAATGCTCCTGCTGTATTTATGGATCTGATGAATCGGGTGTTTTCAGCATATCTCGATAAATTTGTGATCGTCTTCATTGACGATATCCTCATCTATTCAAGAACCCAGGAATAGCATGCTGAACACCTGAACACTGTACTACAGATTCTTCGAGAGAAACAACTATATGCAAAGTTCTCCAAATGTGAGTTCTAGCCCGATCGAGTATCATTCTTGGGTCATGTCATCTCCAAGGACGGAGTAATGGTGGATCCAAACAAGATCGAAGCTGTGAGTAACTGGAACAGGCCAAAGAATGTCAGTGAAATCAGAAGTTTTCTCGGTCTAGCAGGCTACTACAGGAAATTTGTGGAGGATTTCTCTAAAATTGCAGCCCCTACGACAGTTCTCACCAAGAAGAACAAAAAGTATGAATGGACGGATGACTGCGAGAAGAGTTTCACGGAATTAAAAAGGAGACTGACCAGTGCTCCAATCCTTACTCTTCCGAAAAGTAACAAAGGCTTCGATATGTACAGCGACAATTAGGACTTGGAGTTGTACTCATGCAAGACGACAAGGTCATTGCATACGCCTCTAGACAACTCAAAGAGCATGAAAAGAACTACCCCACTCATGACCTAGAACTAGCAGTCGTGGTCTTTGCTCTCAAAACATGGAGACATTATTTATATGGAATCCGGTGTAAGATTTATACCGACCACCAGAGTCTGAAATATTTCTTCACCCAGAAAGATCAGAATATGAGACAACGCAGATGGCTCGAGTTAGTTAAGGACTATGACTGCGAGATCTTTTATCATCCCGGAAAAGCGAACAAAGTGGCCGATGCACTCAGCAGGAAGACCTGTGCCACCTGATGTCGCTATTTTAAGTTTGAGGATGAACTTTCTATGAGGTATGGGGTACTGTAACACCCATAAAATGATAAGCTATACCTATGAGTATTTTTCTTTTAGAATAAAAGAAAAAGAGAAATGGAAATAGAGACCAAAATGAAATAAAAAGAAAGTGAGGTTAAGGTTTGAACCTTGAACCTCCCACAAATGATAGAGTTAAATTGGTGTATGGTAACCACTAGAGTAATGAATAATAGATGAATAGAAAAGAATGGAAATTGTAGTTAAAAGTGAGAAGATAGTTAAGTAAAGGAACAAGAGAAAATCAAGTAGCTTACCTCCTCCTCCCCTTGGTTAAGAAAAGAAGCAAGCAAAAGCCAAGTTGCCTTCCTTCCTTCTTTTCCTCTAATTTCGTGGGAATTAAGAGAGTGAAGAGATAGAGGAGTTAAGGGGATGAATGAGGACATGTTTCATTTACATGGGGAATAAATAGGAATGAGAGAAGAAAAGGGAAAGAAAATTAGTTAATTCTTCCTTCTTCTTCTTCTTCCTCCTCCTTCTTCCTTCTCCACCGAAACCTAAACCTCTCTCTCCCTCATTTCCAAAATCCAAGCTAAGGTTTTCTCTCTAAGAAAACTAATTTCTAAGAAGGAGTCTCAAGGTTTACTCCTTACAAGAAAGAGAAAACAAAAGGGAGAACAAGGAAGAGAAGCTCCTTCTTCCTCCTCACAAGGGTACCACTTTCTTTAGGAACAATAAGCGAAAGGAAGTAAGTATCCCCTCACCTGTGGTACAAGTTGTTTACGTATTTTCCATGAGGTTAGAATGCCTAAAAACCTAGGAGCACTTCCTTGAAGTTTCGGCTATGATCATTACTAGGGTTCAAAGAAGCTTAAAATTAAATCTAGCATGCTCATGGATCCCCTTATGATATGATATGAATTTAGCTAGATATTTATGCTTGTATGTTGTTTAGAGCTTGATCTTCTTCTTTATAAAGTTTCGGCCATGAACATCTCTAGGGTTCAAAGAAGCTTAAAATTAAATCTAGCATGCTCATGGATCCCCTCATGATATGTTATGAATGTAGCTAGATATTTATGCTTGTATGTTGTTTAGAACTTGATTTTCCTCTTCATGAAACTTTCGGCCATGAACATTACTAGGGTTCAAGGAAGCTTAAATTTAAACCTAGCATGCTCATGGATCCCCTCATGATATGTTATGAATGTAGCTAGATATTTATGCTTGTATGTTGTTTAGAACTTCATTTTCCTCTTCATGAAACTTTTGGCCATGAACATTACTAGGGTTCAAGGAAGCTTAAATTTAAACCTAGCATGCTCAAGGATCCCCTCATGATATGACATGAATTTAGCTAGATATTTATGCTTGTATGTTGTTAAAGCTTATTTTCCCTCTCCATGAGACTTTCGGCCATGAACATTACTAGGGTTCAAGGAAGCTTAAAATTAAATCTAGCATGCTCATGGATCCCCTTATGATATGATATGAAATTAGCTTGATATTCATGCTTGTATGTTGTTTAGAGCTTATTTTTCTTCTTCATGAACTTTCGGCCATGATCAAATTAGAGACCTAGGAAAGCTTAAGAAATTGGATTAACATGCTTATGACTTTCCTTATGATATGATAAGAAGTTAACATGAGATTCTTATGCTTGTATGTTGTTTAGAGTTTAAGTTCATACTCTTTGAACTTTCGGCCATGATGGGTTTAGGAGCCTAGATGTGCCTCACATGCTACGTTATGAATTAAGAGATGTTATTTAATGATTCCATGCATGATTATGTCTTTTCTATTATAGGTGATGTGTTCATTTATGTATACCTATGAACCATGCATGATAATGTCTCTTATGATGTGCTATGTGCTCAAGTATGCATGCTTTATGATATGACAAATAATATGCTCATTTATGTATACTTATGATCCATGCATAATAATGTCTATTATGATGTGCTATGTGCCCAAATATGCATGCTTTATGATATGATAAGCAAAGGCCTAAGAGTTGCTTCCCTTTTTGTTGGGATTAAGAGCACGCTTTATGATATGATAAGTGAAGGCCTAAGAGTTGCTTCCCCTTGGGGACTAAGAGCACTCTTCATGATATGATAAGATATGATATGCTATGTTATGACATGAACCATGATATACTATTTTACTTTGTATGACATGTACCAAGGGTGGGCTTCATAAGCGCCCCTAGGTCGACGGACTATGAACGAGTCTAGTAAAGGGATGGGTTCCTTAGTACGCCCCTAGGTCGATGGTCGTAGTACGGACCTAGATCCCTAGTAGGTTCGGGGCTAGCTACCCTGTCCTAGGGATTGCGCACATTTATGTATGTATGTGGTACAAGTCGGGCCCTCATGATGATATTATGTTCAAGTACTATATGATATGTTTTAAGACATGTTGCATATGATATGACACATGTTTTAAAAGACATCTTGCATGATATGATTTCTGATATGATGTGCTATGCCTTATGATTTATATGACATGATGCTCTTATGATTTATGATATGATATGCTTTTATGATTTATATGACATGATGTTCTTTTATTAATGTTATGACACATCATGATATTTCTTTATGATATGCTATGCCCTTATGATTTATATGACATGATGCCCTCATGATTTACGATATGATATAGCATGATGATCTTTATGAGATGATATGATATGATGCTATGTTTTCATAATATGATGTCAGATGATTAAGTTCCCATTGTCATATGTTTATGTGATTATGCTTTGATATATGGTTTTTGTGAGAAGGAAAGGATCTTACTAAGCCTGTGTGCTTATAGCTTACTTTCCTTGTACCACAGATAAGGGAAAAGAATGGACGAACTAGGCGAGCCGCAGGAGAGGCAGGAGATGTGTGTGGTGGTGGCTCAGCTAAGACAAAATAAGAGACCTGCTTATGTTATTTGTTTGATGTTGACATGAACTAAGTTTGATTAGGTTAATGTTCCCCATGACTTCATGATACTTCCTCTGTTTTACTTTAGAGAGAAATTTTAATATGTATGAATGTTTCCGCAAATAGTTAAGTAATGTAACCCCGCTCCACTAGCAGGAGGGGCGAGCATAACAATAAGAAATCATGAACAAGCATAGTTAGGTTTCAAAACTTTTCTCTATTCTTGGCCGAAACCCAAAGGAGATGGTTTCTAAACTTTTTAAGCAACAAGTTGTTAGCTAGAGCCCTAGAGTCAATCATTTGATAATTGTATTTTGGACTTGTTGTATCATATTCTATATAAATAAAGGCATTTATTTTTTTGTTATTATACTTACTTGTATTGGTGCCAAATAAACTAAGTATAATAGCGTCCTTGAGTAGAAGGTTCTCCCTTATATCAATCGGTTAGTTGAACCGATAGTGAGATGATATAGGAAATACTACTCTTAATCATTCCTAGTCGAGTATTAACATTCAGGGACAATGTTAATGCAATAAGACTAGCATGTAGGTCAACTCGATGACTTGATCTCACAAGTCATGGATATAGAGATATCAAGTTGACACATGGGTATGCATTAGAGAATGTATACTGAATGACCGCCATGAGAAAGTATCATCGATCGTTATATGAGTGTCATATACTTTCTCATGTGGCTATTAGTATGACTACTAGTCCTTAGACCTGAAGTCACCATAGATCCCTACATAAGGAGTTACGTACTTTGGTTTCGTCAAACGTCACCCGTAACTGGGTAAACTATAAAGGCGATTACTGGGTATGTAACGAATTATGTAGAGGGATGTGAGTGATGTAGATGGGATCTATCCCTCCTATATGAAGGGAGAGACATCGGTATTCTTGATAGAGTGAGACCACGAAGTGCATGACCATGCCCAAATGAGTCAATATAAGATATTGAGCTCATTTGATTTAGTGAGTCTACTTGGAGTTCAAGATTTAGATTGATTAGAGGATGACACGGTCTATGCCTCACATTGATCAATTTAGATGTCTAGGATAGAAGGACACTTGTCATATATTGTGAGGAGTCACAATTAGTAGTCACAATCACTACAACAAAAACTGCAAATGACAACACCCCTACGACAACTGTTTTAAGAGAAAGTGTTGCGTATTTGCTCAAAGACAACAGTTTTTGCCAAAACCGTTGTCTTTGAACTCCCCATTAAATATAAAAGACAACGGTTTTGGCAAAACTATTGTCATTGAGCAATATTTTTTTAAAATGACAACACTTTTTACAACGGTTTTATAAACCGTTGTCTTTATCCGCGTTTTTAGCATCTACCACAACAGTTTTGAAAAAAACCGTTGTAATTGAATTTGGTCATTTTCCCCCCTCGCTGTTTTCCTTTCCCTCGCTGTTTTCTTTTCGGCGCTGTGTTTTTCCTTCGCGCTCCCAAACCTAGGGCAATTTTCTTTCCCTCTCCTCATACAATCTCTTCACGTCATCCCGTCGACCACTGGATCTTCCTCCACAACGGTGTGCTCTCCTCTCTCTCTCATTCTCACCCTCACTCTTGATTTTTCTACCTTTGCCTCCTAAAGGTTCGAGATGAGCCTTGTCCTTGGTGCACTCCTTGCATCTTCCCCTCTTCTGGCACAAGCCTGGACCTGCTGCCTGCGTGCCAATGCAGGTAGCGCCAACTTCGTCATTGACAGGAGCGACGATGCGGTCTTCATCACCTTCTCCGGGACGCAAGTCGTCGCTTCGTCGTCTGGCCTTAGCAGAGGGTTCTTCGAACCTATTTCCCTATATAGCAACACACATGACATCTTCGCACCGCTGGGAAGAGGCGAGGAGGATGACAGCGGGAAGCCGCAGCCCATGCTCCTCTAGGCCAATGCCCTCCGCTTGTTTATGAGCTTGTACCACACCTCCGAGTTCCAGGTTTGTGCTCGATCTTTTTTTCCTTCGATTAGGGTTTCCTCTGCTTCAGATTCAATCGAATTAGGGTCATTTTTAAAAAAAAATAATTCACCAAATCGTCTTAATCGTATCATTAATTGAATATGGCGATCATTTTCCACGAGATTTGTTCCTCTAGTTTTTCTTAATGACTTCTTAGATCAGAGAAGAACATGAAAACATACGTCTGTTTCGCATGTAAGCAAGCTTCTTCTGCAGGGTCTATAGCCGACTGCAAAGGCATCAGGATTTTAGCCATGGCATCCTTGTTTATTGTTGTTTCTGTTCATGTCTATAGAACTACAGCAGAGTCGGAGATGCATATTTCTACATTATATGCTCCAAGAAGACTGCCCATTTTCTAACAAAGAGAGTCAACAAGTTTCAGTCAAAATAGGCTAATTTTCCCATGCCTGGAGAAGGCAGCAGAATCTTTGATGTCCTAGTAAGTTTGATCTGCTTTCCATCATAAAATTAGCATGTGACCTCTTCTATACTCCTTTTGTTGTTTAGTCAGTATTAAGATAAGAAGTTCTGATTTTAAATCATTAATTAGTATTAGGATGGCGCCGAAGCTGCTGGACTACGAGTTGCTGAATGAGAATGTGAAGAAAGTTACATATGCTGTCAAAGGGGAGCTTTACCTGCGGGCTTCGGAGTTGCAGAAGGAGGGGAAGAAGGTTATGATGCTTTCTCATACACAATTTTCGTTGATTGTGCCACAACATGATTTGAGTTAAATAGAATAAATTTTATTGAAAGAGACTCTTATTTCGATTCTTGAAAGATCTAACTTTGATTGTTTTTTTTCCATTCTTGTTATCTGGTTGAAGATATCTTCCTGGGTTATTTAGCTCTGTATATGTTTGCTTTATTGCTTGTATCAAGATATGAAGTGCACATATGCCTTTGATTCTTTTTATTGTTAGCTTGTTGGGATGCCACTTGTGAGATTAAAATTTGAGGTTATAATACTGCACTCCCCTTGCAATTTATTCGTAAGAAACAAGATACAAGTTGGACTTACTTTCCATGAGATTGGTTTTTTTTGTTGTTTGCAGATTATTTTCACAAATGTCGGGAACCCTCATGCTCTCAGATAGAAGCCATTCACATTTCCCTGTCAGGTTTCCATTTTCTCTTTATTCTTTCTTAAAAACTACTTGTATCAAAGTGTTGATCATTCTTCTCTATTGCTTGACTTAAGGAACTCAGTGAGAAAAAATAATCTTCACAAGTCAAAAATTCCTTGTACATGGAGCAATTTCTCCTTCTCTGTGCTCCCTGAGAAAAAGAGACATTTTCCATTAGATATCTCTTTTTAATGGTGTAATTTTTTACCTATACTATTCTCCAGGTGGTAGCATTGTGCCAAGCTCCATTTCTATTGGATGACCCTAATGTCGGACTTTTATTCCCAGTAGATGTCATTGCAAGAGCTAAACATTATCTTTCATTGAATTCGGGTGGTTTAGGTATTCACATATTCCTACAATTTTCAACTCGCAGTCTACTTAAACCTTTTCATTTTTGATGCAGTCTGTTTCTCAAGCTAAACTGCTTTGCAACTTGTTTCCTCTTGTTAACGGTGATCTGGAAAAGAAATGTATTCTGTACTTGTTTGTGCATTTATAACCCAAGCAATTTTTATGTTGACCTTTTCATAACATTTGTGTCATATTCCAGTTTTTAGTTGTATCTTTATATGTAACAAACCCAAAACATCATCTGCAGGCCTTGCTATTTTTTTCATGTTGATGAGTAAATATTGTTTTAGTCATTCTGATAAGAATCTCAACTTTCTTTCGAGCAATCAGGTGCATATAGTGATTCTCTAGGACTTCCTGGAATTTGGAAAGAATTTGCAGAGTTCATTGAAAAATCTATGCATGAGTTGGACTTTTTTATTTCTTCTTCTAACTCTTGACATTTTGTATGGCCAATAAGTCATTTGCAAGGGATGTTCAATCGAACTATCAGATTATTAGAAGCAGGTATCGAGCCAGTGTAAGTCCATTTGCATGTCTAAATATCATTTTGTTTATCATTCAGCCACCATATTTTATTATCATCTTTTTTATGCCAGATATGTATTTGACAGTCAACCTCCAGAGTTGAAGAAACAAGAACTTGCCAAAAGGCTAGTCATTACAGTTTTGTCATTGTCCCCCTCCTTTTTTTTTGTTGCAAGATAATGATAATCTTTAATCTTATTTTATTCTTTAGATATTTAAAGAGGAAAGATGCAACTAACGATCTGAACACAACAATTGAGGTCATTGCTTGTGCATAACAAGTACCTTTATTGGGACACCCTAGTGTGCTAGAATTTCTTTTGCTGTCTTGGTTACATTTGTTGTTTGCAGACTGGTGATTTGGAAGGAATTGAAAAGTATAGCAAAAGGACTGTCAAGGTAATCTTTGATATTGCTATTTTATTGGAAATTACCATGAGGATCTTATTGATTATGATGCAATCAACATAAAGTTAGCATGCTGATTATCTATTTTCTTCATATGTAACATAGAGTTTCTTTAAATATATTTTGAACTTTCAAATTACTTTCTTGAAGAATTTGATTCCAGTAGATGACTGTAGAGTTTTTTCACAGGTAACCAAGCAACATAATGAAGATTGTAAACGTCTCTTAAGACTAATGGGTGTGCCTACTATTGAGGTAAACTAGTCCACTTTCACTTATTGAATTCTTTATCCTTGCTACAAGAATTTGAACTAACAATGACACAATTTTACTTTCTCTTGCTAACATTTACTAAAGTTGCATGCAATTGCTTAATATACAAGTATTGTATCTCTAGTTTTAGAAGCTAAACTCATCTTTCTCATCTAAAGGCACCCTGTGAAGCAGAAGTTCAATGCGCAGCTCTTTGCAAAAGTGACAAGGTAAAATGATGCAATGTAACACATTCTATTTTATTTTTTTAACTTTAATATCCTAAACGTATTTGTTTGTTATCAATCTCTAGGTGTTTGCGGTTGCCTCAGAAAACATGGATACTTTAACTTTTGGGGTACCAAGGTTTCTCCATCATTTAATGGATCCTAGTTCCAAAAAAACTCTGTGATGGAATTTGACGTTTCAAAGGTATATTTATTCTGCTTATTGCTAATTGAATTACTATATTTATTCTCATCCTTATTTTTCAAGTTCTTGAAGAGCTAAGACTCACTATGGATCAGTTCATTGATTTGTGTATTCTCTCTCGATGTGATTATTGTGATAACATTAAAGGTAAACTTTCTTATGAGATATTGTACATTCAACAAGTTTAACATACAAGGCTAGTACTCTACTGCTTACTGTTTACGAAATTTGATAACTAATGTTCATTCAAATCTCTAGTATGATAATGCTTGTGTGGTTGAATATGGTGTCAGTGCTACAATTGTTCCATGTCTATGTTACTTGGACTTGATATAGTTCAACATGAGTATGATCGCAATCTCTGACATGGCTATTTTTACAAATTGTACATGTGTTCAATAGGATTAGTGATTGTTCACTCTTAGTGTCACTGTTTGAGTGTCATTATCCAAGTATCTATATCCAACGCAGATTTGGGCAGTTATGTCATGCTTTGGAAATTTCCATTTTTTTTTTAAATGTTTGGTTGAAGGAAAAAAAACTCTGTTTCTACATTTGATGTTCCATGAAATAAATTATACACATACCTTTGCCCAATACCTCATTCTAACATTTGATGTTACATGACGCTTATTTAGTTGTTTCTGCATTATGCAAGGACTGACGGTTAAATTATATTTTGTGAATACCAGAGTTCTTTTCCTTTTAGACACAGCCTTGATATTCCTCTTCCAATGTGTTACTCATGAATGCAGCTGATTGAGAGAGGATTTATTATTATTATTATTAGAACCATATTTTGATAAGGCTCCTTGAGTCACATGGAGTACATTAGTTGGAAGAGTTTCTCCATTTCTTCTAGCAGTGGCTAACAGTTCTGCAACATGTACAAATAGATACTCAAAGATTATGTTCAAGAGTAGTCATAAATTTGAGTCAATGTAAAACTTGATGAAGTTGCAAAAAATCCTCTTTAAACCAGTCATTAGTTGAAAACGTATGAGAAGGAGGAAAATTTGCAATTGTCTATTTTTTTCCCTAACTGGATAAAAGTAGTTTTTTAGTTGCTCTTATTCTTTAGTAATCATATTTATAGTAATTTTGACTATAACCACCTCAAACATGCAACTTCGAGTATAAAATGGCATGTTTCCTTGTATTTCTTATTTTCCAAGAATTCATGTTGTCATGTAGACTATAATCTGGAATTATGGAATTTTATAAGTTTTGTTGAATTTTTCTTTTGCAGGTGGGGCAATTCGTGAGGCTTGAGTTTTTTTGATGCAAGAAGTGAGCTTTGTTAGGATGTATCTTGCCTTGCTGATTTGTAAATTAAAAGCACGCCATATGGAGAACAACAAATGGAAAACATGTGATTTAATGTATATGGAGAACAGTAATGGAAAACATGTGTATTTTGATGAGTAACAACTCATTTTGTATAAACGGATGTTTATTTTGGATTTAATGTAGTAAATATTTAGTTTTGTATTGGTGGTTTGCTTATAGTAAAATAAGATTGGTTGTTTGGTATTAATGAGCATTAAAGACAATAGTTAAAAATGTTGTAAAAACTATGTAAACCACAACGATTTTTTTTTGAAAAAAGTGATAAAAGACAACGGTTTTATCCATTGTAAAATATATTAAAACTGTTGTAAAAAGAAGCAAAACGAGTAAATATTATCTACCACAACAGTTTATATATGTTGTAAAAAAAGTCTACCACAACGATTTATTTCTGTTGTTGAAATTATCTACTACAACGGTTTTAAAATGTTGTCGTATCCTTCGTAGCCAAATTTGAGCATATATACAACAATGGATAAAAACCGTTGTCAAATGTCTACAAAGACAACGGATTCAAAACCGTTGTCGTCGGGTCATACATTCTACAACACCCTCAGTTACAACGGTTTTTTCACCCTACGACAACGGATAATATCCGTTATCGTTTGCAGTTTTTGTTGTAGTGAATGTGATGTTGGATCTCAACATTCTTGTAACTTGGGTAGTAATGATGTGTTGCTAGATACCGCTCATTACTTATGCTCCTAAATGGGTTTAGGGGCATTGCCAACGTTACAAGAACCTATAGGGTCACACACTAAGGACAATTAGATGGAAATTTAGGTTCATATGATGAACCAAGAGGATTAGATTCATTTGATGAATCAAATTGGATTAAGAGTAATCCTAATTGGGTTAATTGAGTTAGACTCAAATTGATTCATGTATTCAATGAGTCTAATTGAGATTATGACTCATTGAATCAATTTAATTAAATGAATTAGATTCATTATATTAAGTTGGCTTGAATCAAATGGTTGGATTAGATCAACCATGAGAGAGATTAAGTCAAGTTTGACTTGACTTGAGAGGAAGAGGAAAAAGTCAAGTTTGACTTGACTTTTTGCCACATCATTAGTGAGTTGGCAATATGTGGACCAATGAGGATGCTCCACATCATCATGATTAATTAAGTGAGATGCCACCTCATGGAGGTTACAATTCTTCACCTTAATGGTTCCACATTAATTGCACTTAATGTGGAAATGGGGGTTACATTCTTTTGAATGTGGCCGGCCACTATGGTGTGGGTGTGGAATGAATTTTTTCATTCAAGTGTGATTACTTCTTCTTCTACCTTGAGCTCTCTTTTCTTGCTCTCCTTCTTCTACCTTGGCCGAACACCCTAGGTTCTAGCACACCTTGTTTGGTTCTTCTCCATCTAGTGTGTTCGTGTGGATACGTGTAGAGGATTGTCTATGTTGACAATCTCGAGATCCGGCACCGTTTGGACGAGCGGGAACGCGAAAGGGCTTCGCTTCAAAGGTATAACCTTTTTCCTTTGTTGATCTACTGTCGATCAAAGGTTTTTAAACTCGTACTCGTATTTTTGAAAGTTTTTCTTTGCACGGATCTAGTGGCTGGGGCTTTCGGGGTATCCGCGACGCGAAAACGCGATTTTTGCGGCACGAAAAACCTAACAGTGGTATCAGAGCCACGTGCGAAGCTTGCACTAGTTTAGTTTTTGTTTTTATGACAAAAATTCAGTTCTGTGATATTCTGTAATTTTATGGTTTTTAGAGTTTTTATGGGTATTTTTCTCGTAGAAGCGAAGCACAAGTGTTTCGGCACTTGTAGGCTTCGACTATCGAGAAGAATTTTTCAAAACGGCAAAGTTTCGGCCCAAAAATTTTTTGGGACAGTGGGCTAAGGCGATCTTGGATCGCTTAGGAGCAACTCGCGATGGTTAGATCATGGGTAGGGGTACTGTCCCTAACCCCGCAAGGGGATTTGCTCCGCGATTGCGCCCGAAATCGCTAATCGGGACCGCCGGAAAAAATTTACTCATAAAATCTGTAAAATTATAAAAAAAAAAATTACAGAAAATTATAGAAATATATAATTTTGAATTATATATTAATTTTGTGATAGTCATGCCCCAAACGACCCAAATTGGATTTGGAAATGTGTTGTAATTCATAATACGGCCTGCGTGCCGTTATGTGATGTGCGTGCTGTATTTATTTTATTTTCACGGCCTGCGCGTCATGTCTTTCTCTTATATTCTGGTTGTAAATTAGATTTAGACTCGAATGTAACTCGAGTTTCAAAATTGTAATGTAATTTTGAAGCGGTGGAAGGTCCACACGAGACGAAGTTACGAGGAGGGCGCGAGCAACACAAGGTGGTCAAAGGAAGAAGTTGTTGACCTTAGGTTGACCATCCGATCTTCTCATTGGCTTGAGAAGATCATAGTAGGGCCATGACACAATCACAAAATAATTTAATTAATTGCTTATATGTATGTGATGCATGTTTAATTAAGTAGTTAATTAGTGCCTAGCGATTAGATTAGATCTAAATCGTGCACATGATGCACCCTTCGATTAGATTAGATCTATCGAGTATATGATACGCATCATTGTTTAGATTAGATCTAAATCACGTCAACTCTAATGCCTACCGTGCCGTGATACCTATCACTACCTCGATCACGTGTGTTGTTGAATCTGCCAAAGCAGAGTAACACATATTATCTTGGTAGGGTACGGAGGGACAATCTTGGTCCCGCCTATCAACACATGGGTGAGTACAAACTCAATTAGATTGAGTATTCCTAGTTTACTCGGTTGGATCGAGTACAACTATAGGCATTCTTCCAACGGTTGGAAAGATAGGTCAAAATCACATATATATTAACTCTCAGGCGTATTAGCCAAAGCTAACTCGAGTTTTAATATCAATGCGGATCTTGATCCTATAAACAAGAGTTGCATAGAGATGTAATTGGTAATCGTTACCTACCGATCATACTAAAACTTGGGCGTATTAGCCAAAGCTAACTCAAGGGTTAGTACGATGTGGATCTTGTCCCACATGAATTATAGAATTCAGTGGGAGCATCATTTAGTTAAAGGCCTAATTAAATGAAAAAGAATATGATTTTCTGCATTTATTTCTGTTGTAGATAACCATGACGTCAAATACGAACACTTTCTCTCTGCGATCTGTCCTTAAGAAGGACAAGCTCAACGGAGTAAATTTCCTGGACTGGTACAGGAACCTGAGAATAGTTCTCACCCAAGAACGTAAACTGTACGTTCTGGAGCAGCCCATTCCGGAGGCTCCTCCTGCCACTGCCACGTGAGCAGACCGAGATGCTTACAAGAAGCATCAAGATGACGCATTAGATGTGTCCTGTCTCGTACTCGCAACCATGAACTCTAAGATTCAGAAGCAACATGAGTTGATGAGTGCTTATGATATGGTTGAACATCTTCGTCAACTGTATCAAGGACAAGCAGGGCACTGGAAGAGGAATTGCACAGGATACCTGGAAGATCTTAAGAAGAAGAGAAATAAGATTTCTACTTCAGGTATAAATGTTATAGAAGTCAACCTCACTATTTCTTCATCATAGGTATTAGATACCGGATGTGCTTCTTACATTTGTACTAATGTACAAGCGCTGAGAAATAGCAGAGCATTGACGAAGGGCGAGATAGACCTACGCGTAGGCAATGGAGCACGGGTTGCTGCTGTTGCTGTAAGGACTTATTTTCTATCTCTGTCCTTAGGGCTTGTACTAGAATTAGATGAATGTTGTTATGTGCCTGCCTTGACTAAGAACATTATATCAGTTTCTTGTGTGGACAAGAAAGGGCTTTCATTTATAATAAAGAACAAATATTGTTCAGTTTATTTAAATGATATGTTCTATTGTAGTGCACCTCTGATGAACGGACTCTATATTCTAGACCTTGAGAGCCCTATCTATAGCATAAGTACCAAGAGGTTCAAGTCAAAAGACATGAACCAAACCTTTCTCTGGCACTGTCGCTTAGGTCATATAAATGACAAGCGCTTATCCCAGCTCCATAAGGATGGTTTGCTGGACTCATTTGATTTTGAATCTTATGAGACGTGCGAGTCATGCCTACTAGGCAAGATGACCAAGACTCCCTTTAGTGGGCACAGCGAAAGAGCGACTGATTTGTTAGGACTTATACATAGTGATGTATGTGTCCCTTTCAATGTCGCTGCTAGAGGAGGTTATAGGTACTTCATCACATTTACTGATGACTTCAGTAGATATGGTTATGTGCACTTGATGACACATAAGTCTGAATCCTTTGAAAAGTTCAAAGAATTCAAGAATGAAGTACAGAACCAGCTTGGCAAGAGTATTAAGATACTTCGATCCGATCGAGGTGGAGAATACCTTAGCCATGAGTTCCGTGACTACGTAGCCGAGTGTGGGATCATATCCCAACTCACTCCTCCTGGAAAACCACAGTGGAATGGTGTATCCGAAAGGAGGAATCGTACCTTATTAGATATGATACGATCTATGATGAGTCACACAGATCTTCCGACATATCTTTGGGGCTATGCTTTAGACACGACAACTTTTAAACTCAACCGAGTTCCATCCAAGGCTGTGATAAAGACACCATATAGGATATGGACTGGGAGAGATGCCCAGGTGTCTTTCATAAAGATTTGGGGTTGTGAGGCTTACGTTCGACGTCAAGTCTCAGACAAGTTAGGACCCAAATCCGACAAGTGCTATTTTATTGGATATCCCAAGGAAACTAAGGGATATTACTTCTACATTCCCAGTCAGCACAAGGTAGTTGTAGCAAAGACTGGGGTCTTTCTAGAAAGGGACTTTGTTTCTAGAAAGACTAGTGGGAGCACGTTTGATCTTGAAGAAGTTCAAGATGCGAACAATAGCCCTGATGCCTCGATGGAAATTGAACTGGAACCACAAAGTGTTGTGGATGATGTTGTTCTACAAGGAGTTGAGGAACAGCAACCAGTTCAAGTAGACATACCTCTTCGTAGGTCTGATAGGATACGTTGTCAGCCTGAGAGATACTCATTTCTCTTGTCTGACCATGATGAAGTTATGCTCATAGAGGATGAGCCTACCACCTATCAGGAAGCTGTGATGAGACTAGATTCTGAGAAATGACTAGAGGCCATGAGATCCGAAATGGAATCCATGTACACCAACCAAGTATGGACTTTGGTTGATCCACCTGAAGGGGTAAAACCCATTGGGTCAAAGTGGGTCTTTAAGAGAAAGACTGACATGGATGGACTTATCTATAAGGGTCGCTTGGTAGCTAAATGTTTCAAACAGATTCATGGTATTGACTATGATGAAACTTTTTCTCCAGTAGCGATGTTAAAGTCCATTCGGATCATGCTTGCAATTACAGCCTACCATGACTATGAGATATGGCAGATGGATGTAAAAACCGCGTTTCTGAATGGAAACCTACTCGAGGTTGTGTACATGACACAACCTGAGGGTTTTGTAGATCCACAGCATACTAGCAGAGTATGCAAGCTGCATAGGTCCATTTATGGACTAAAGCAAGCTTCTCGGAGCTGGAATCTTCAATTTGATGATGCGATCAAACAGTTTGGTTTCATCAAGAATGAAGATGAACCTTGTCTCTGCAAGAAGGTTGTAGGGGATATAGTTGTCTTCCTCATATTGTATGTGGATGACATACTGCTCATTGGGAAAGACATCCCTTTGCTACAGTCTGTCAAGACTTGGCTAAGGACATGTTTCTCAATGAAGGACTTAGGTAAAGCATCTCGCATTCTTGGGATACAGATCTATAGAGATAGATCTAAGAGATTGCTTGGCCTAAGTCAGAGTACATATATTGACAAGGTACTCTTTCGGTTTGCCATGCAGAACTCCAAGAAGGGATTTCTGTCGATGTCACATGGCGTGAGTCTTTCGAAGACTCAAGGTCCCTCTTCTAGATAGGAGAGAGACCGCATGGATCAGATCCCTTATACCTCAGCCATAGGATCGATCCTGTAAGCCATACTATGTACTCGACCTGATGTCTCGTATGGTTTGAGCATGACGAGCATATACCAGTCAGATCCAGGTGAAAGTCACTGGATAGCGGTCAAGAATATTCTTAAGTACTTAAGAAGGACTAAAGAATATTTCTTCATATATGGAGGCGATGATGAGCTAGCTGTAAAGGGTTACAGTGATGCCATCTTCCAGACCGACCAGGATAATTAAAGATCGCAGTCTGAGTTCATGTTTTGCTTGAATGGTGATGCTGTGAGCTGGTAGAGTTCACAGCAGTTCTACGACGCTTCCATCTCATTCGAGAGATTATCGAGAGAGGAGATGTGAAGATTTGCAGAGCACCTACAGAGGCTAACATCGCAGATTCCTTGACCAAGGCTTTGGCACAGAGGAAGCATGAAGGTCACACTAGGTCATTGGGGCTTAGAGCCTACACTGATTGGCACTAGTGCTAGTGGGAGATTGTTAGCTAGAGCCCAAGAGCCAATCATTTGATAATTGTATTTTGGACTTGTTGTATCATATTCTATATAAATAAAGGCATTTATTTTTTGGTTATTATACTTACTTGTATTGGTGCCAAATAAACTAAGTATAATAGCGTCCTTGAGTAGAAGGTTCTCACCTATATCAATCGGTTAGTTGAACCGATAGTGAGATGATATAGGGAACACTACTCTTAATCATTCCTAGTCGAGTATTAACATTCAGGGACAATGTTAATGCAATAAGACTAGCATGTAGGTCAACTCGATGAGTTGATCTCACAAGTCATGGATATAGAGATATCAAGTTGACATATGGGTATGCATAGAAGAATGTATACTGAATGACCCGCCATGAGAAAGTATTATGGATCATTATATGAGTGTCATATACTTTCTCATGTGGCTATTAGTATGACTACTAGTCCTTAGACCTGAAGTCACCATAGATCCCTACATAAGGAGTTACGTACTTTGCTTTCGTCAAATGTCACCCGTAACTGGGAGGACTACAAAGGCGATTACTGGGTATGTAACGAATTATGCAGAGGGATGTGAGTGATGTAGATGGGATCTATCCCTCCTATATGACGGGAGAGACATAGGTATTCTTGATAGAGTGAGACCACGAAGTGCATGGCCATGCCCAAATGAGTCAATATAAGATATTGAGCTCATTTGATTTAGTGAGTCTACTTGGAGTTCAAGATTTAGATTGATTAGAGGATGACACGGTCTATGCCACACATTGATCAATCTAGATGTCTAGGATAGAAGGACACTTGTCATATATTGTGAGGAGTCACAATTAGTAATCACAAGGTGATGTTGGATCTCAACATTCTTGTAACTTGGGTAATAATGATGTGCTGCTAGATACCGCTCATTACTTATGCTCCTAAATGGGTTTAGGGGCATTGCCAACGTTACAAGAACCTATTGGGTCACACACTAAGGACAATTAGATGGAAATTTAGGTTCATATGATGAACCAAGAGGATTAGATTCATTTGATGAATCAAATTGGATTAAGAGTAATCCTAATTGGGTTAATTGAGTTAGACTCAAGTTGATTCATGTATTCAATGAGTCTAATTGAGATTATGACTCATTGAATCAATTTAATTAAATGAATTAGATTCATTATATTAAGTTGGCTTGAATCAAATGGTTGGATTAGATCAACCATGAGAGAGATTATGTCAAGTTTGACTTGACTTGAGAGGAAGAGGAAAAAGTCAAGTTTGACTTGACTTTTTACCACATCATTAGTGGGTTGGCAATATGTGGACTAATGATGATGCTCCACATCATCATGATTAATTAAGTGAGATGCCACCTCATGGAGGTTACAATTCTTCACCTTAATGGTTCCACATTAATTGCACTTAATGTGGAAATGGGGGTTACATTCTTTTGAATGTGGCCGGCCACTATGGTGTGGGTGTGGAATGAATTTTTTCATTCAAGTGTGATTACTTCTTCTTCTACCTTGAGCTCTCTCTTCTTGCTCTCCTTCTTCTACCTTGGCCGAACACCCTAGGTGCTAGCACACCTTGTTTGGTTCTTCTCCATCTAGTGTGTTTATGTGGATACGTGTAGAGGATTGTCTACGTTGACAATCTCGAGATCCGGCACAGTTTGGACGAGCGGGAACGCGAAAGGGCTTCGCTTCAAAGGTATAACCTTTTTCCTTTTTTGATCTACTGTAGATCGAAGGTTTTTAAACTCGTACTCGTATTTTCGAAAGTTTTTCTTTGTACGGATTCGGTGGCTGGGGCTTTTGGGGTTTTCGCGACTCGAAAACGCGATTTTCGCGGCCCGAAAAACCTAACACGAGTAGCATGATACTTTTAACAACCATAGGTAACCTCAAATCCTTATCTTGGCCAAAACTTGCAAGGAAAGACCCTGGGTTTTTCAAGTAACCTTTAAGCATAAAGCATACGAAAGTTACTTGTACTGCAGGTGAGGGAATACTTACCTCCTTTCGCTAAATAACAATACCCTTGTTTGAGAAGTTTGCCTTGGAAGAAGACCCCCTTTTAGCTTGGTTTCGGCAAATGAAGAAAATAGCTTCGGAATTTCGGTGGGAGAAGGAAGGAGGAGGAAGAAAGGAGAAAAAAATGAAGTTTTCCTTTCCTTTCTCTTATTTATGCAAAAATGAAGGAAGAAGGCAAAACCATCTTCTCATTGAGAAGGAAGAAGGAAACTCAAACTTTTCCTTCTAAGTGAAGGGGCCTTCACTTTCACGACCCTTAACTACAATCTCCCTTCTCTTCTTAACAGCACACCCCTGCTGGGGCTACTGGTTATCACTTGCACCCACTTACCAAGAGGTTCAAGGTTCAAACCTTGGTTATGCCTCTTTTTGGTTCTATTTTCTTTTTATTTCTGAAAAGTCTGCATAAAGCTCATTTTTAATCATGCAATAATTTATATAAAATTGCTAGGGATCTCATGGGTGTTACACACTAGGTCATTGGGCCTTAGAGCCTGCACTGATTGACACTAGTGCTAGTGGGAGATTGTTAGTTAGAGCCCTAGAGCCAATCATATGATGATTGTTGTATGGAATCGATGTATCATATTCTTATATACTTATAAAGGCATTTTCTTTATGGTTATTATACTTACTTGTATTGGTGTCAACTAACTAAGTATAATAGCGTCCTTGAGTAGAAGATTCTTATCTATATCAATCGATTGGTTGAATTGATAGAGAGATGATATAGAGAACACTACTCTTAATCATTCCTAGTACTTCATCATTAAGAAAATATGAAATGAGTTAATAAGGAAGGGAAAGCAAAACTTATCTTTGTTTCTTCCTCCCATTTAGCATAAGAGAGAAAAAGAGAAAGGAATATTATTTTCTTCTTCTTTTCCTGACCATTGCCGAACCTAGAAGCCTTCCCTCTCCCAAATTTCTGAAACCCAATCTTAGTTTTCTTCCTAAGGAAAACTAAACCTCAAGAAGAAAGCCTCAAGAACTACTTCTTACATGCAAGAGAAGCGAAGGAAATACTAGAAGGAGGAGCTTCTTCTTCTTCTTCTCTAGGGTATCTTTATCTTAAGAAAAGACCAAGCAAGAGGATGTAAGTATCCCCTCACCTGTGGTACAAGTTGTTATGTGGTTTTCTTCAAGTATAGATTGCTTAAAAACCTAGGGTTTCCCTTGGAAACATTCGGCCATGATGAGTTGTAAGACTTATGAAAGCTTAAAACTAAAACCAACATGCTTAGGGGTTCTCTCATGATATGGTATGAATAATTCCTTGATATTTCATGATTGTTTGTTGTTTAGAACTAAGTGAACCCTCACCTTAGGGTTCGGCCATGAAGAGATTAAAAACCCTAGGAAAGCTTAACCTCAAAACTAACATGCTTATGATCTTTTTCATGATATGTTATGAATGTTTCTTTGAGGTTCCATGTTTGTATGTTGTTTGGAACTAGGTGAGCCTTACCTTAAGAGTTTCGGCCATGAAAGGAATAAGAACCCTAGAGAAGCTTAAAACTCAAACTAGTATGCTTATGATTTTTCTCATGATATGTTATGAATGTTTCTTTGATGTTTCATGCTTGTATGGTGTTTGGAACTAGGTGAACCTTACTTAAGAGTTTCGGCCATGAAAGGATTGAAAACCCTAATGAGGCTCAAACTCAATTCTAAGTTGCTTATGATCTTCCTCATGATATAGTGTGAAGATAACTTGATGTACTTAAGATTTCATGTTGTTTAGAACTAGGTTTCCACCTTGGAAACTTTCGGCCAAGCTAGAATTTAAGGCTTAGGCAAGCTCAAACTCAACTCTAACATGCTTATGTTTTTCCCCATGATATGATATGAAATTAACATGATGTTCTTATGCTTGTGTTTGGTTGAGAACCTAGCTTCACATTTAGGACATTCGGCCACTTATGGTTTGTAGACCTAGGAAACTTGAAACCTAAGTTCAATATTCTCATGTTGTTACTTAGAATAAATATTATGAACATTGTTTAGGGTTCACATGCTTATATGCTATTTGTAACCTAAATCTAGGCCTTGCATGTTTCGGCCACATTATGAAGTTTAAACCTAGGAAGCTTAGAACCAAAAATTTAATATGCTTATGATGTTCCTTAGGATAAATGCTATGAAATGGATTTAGGGTTTATATGCTATTATGATTGCTTGCAACCTAGGTGGACCCTTACATGTTTCGGCCACCTTGAGTAGGTTGATATTGAGACCCAAATTTTGACTCTTTATGTGCTTCACTTTGCCATGATATGAATTAGGGATGCTAACTTATGTCCCATGCATTCTTATGTTTTCCATGTTATGTTCAATGCTTATTTATGTATGCTTATGAATCATGCATGAAAATATCTTCTATGATATGTAAAATGCTCAAGTATGTATGCTTTATGAAATGAAAAGAAAAGGCCTAAGAGATGCTTCCCTATTGTTGGGACTAAGAGCACTCTTTATGACAAGCTAAGTGAAAGGCCTAAGAGTTGCTTCCCTATCAAGTGGGACTAAGAGCACTCTCCATGTTAGGAAAAGTTATGAATGACATATACATGATATGTATGAATGACATGAATATGATATGCTATGAATGACATATACGTGATATGTATGAATGACATTAATATGATATGCTATGAATGACATGTACATGATATGTATGAATGACATGAATATGATATGTTATGAAAGACATGTATATGATATGCTATGAATGACATGAACATGATATGCTATGATATGATATGTATATGACATAATATTTTACTTTGTATGGCTTGTACCAAAAGGGTGGGCTCCTTATGCGCCCCTTTTGGAACCCCAAGGTATTTTGATGTGATCAAACAAGCTAAGTTAGGTCTTGCGTGTGTTTAACCCTTGTGTCTAAGTGTGCAGGAACTTAGGAACACAGGAAGTCGAGCGGAAGACGCGGCTAGCGAGAAGGACGACACGGGGAGAGAGCCGACGGGCTCAGTGCGTCCGAGGGACGAGGTGACCGCGGAAGAGTACACCGGTGGACGAGAAGAATGTGCGCGGCGTTCGAGGGACGAGAAACCGGGAAGGAAGGCTGCTCGAGGAGAAGGCCGGAACATTGGTTCGGGTGAGCCCTATTCCGGAAGGCCGAGATCACCCAAGCTAACGGAGCCGGAGCGGACAAACCCGGACCAAAACGAGCTAAACCGAAGCAGTGGAACCGGACCACAAAAAGTCAACAAAGTTGACTTGAGGGGTCCGGCCGCCCTGGGCGCTATTGAGGGTCCGGGCGCCCGGAGCTGACTTTTGACCAGGATCGCGTCAAATGCGATCTGATCGTTGGGGGATAAAATTTATCCCCCCGGGGGCGCCCGGAACCCCTTCCAGGCGCCCGGACCAATACTATAAATAAAGTACTGATCCGTACATTCAAAACAACTCACTTGTAATCAATTCCTTCTGTGCTTTCATTTGTGTTATTTCTTTCTGTGCTTTTAACGCTGTAAGAGGCTACTCCGCCCAGAGGAGAATCAATTAGTGCGCCTTCTTTGCCTTGGATTAGCAATCCTCTGATTGCAAACCAAGTAATTCCTCTGTGTCTATTTTCTGTTTTAATTAGTCTCTGCCTTTTTAATTACAAGTTCTTTTAAGTTAGTTGAATATCCGAGAAGGGTTTTTGGTTTTATTTTGTAGGGCAATTCACCCCTCCCCTCTTGCCGGCCTCCAAAGGGACCTACAAGTGGTATTAGAGCAAGGCGCTTCAGGAGGACTAACCGCCGATCGAAGCAACAAGATGGCCGGACCAAGCATCGTCCCACCAAAATTTGAGGGGAACTTCGCAAACTGGAAGCGACGTATGGAGGTATTCCTAAAAACAGATTTTGAAATTCGGTTTATTATGAAATATGGTTTTGTAGCTCCAATAGATAAAGATGGAAAAGAAAAAGAAGAGAGCGATTGGACAAAGAAGGAGCAGAATGAGTCGGTAGCAAATAGTCGTGCGGAACATCACCTGCTGAGCGTGTTACCGCCTCAAGAGGTCAACCGCATCGGAAACTATGTATCTGCTAAAGAACTTTGGGAGAAGTTCTTGGAACTCCACGAAGGAACGCCCGAAGCAAAGCTCGCTAGAAGGGACATCCTCCGCAACAAACTGATGAACATCCGTCTGGAGAAAGGTGAGAAAGTAGCCGGTCTACATGCAAAGGTAAAAGAACTAGTTACTGGTCTCGAAAACCTTGGTGAAAAGGTAACAAACCGGGACACTATACGCTACGTGCTAAACGCGTTTCCAAGAACTCCGAAGTGGATATCAATCGTCGATGCTTACTACATCTCAAAAGACCTGGAGGTAAGTACTTTAGAAGAGTTGTTTTCTACCCTTGAATTACACGAAGCTAGATGTGCAGAGATATCAAAGGACACAACCCAGACTATGGCGCTGAATGCAACCAATAAGGATGAACCCGAGTCAGACTCCGAAGACGATCAAGAAGCGTACATGGTAAGAAACTTTAACAAGTTTTTTAGATCTAATAAATTTAAAATGCAGAATCAAAAGAATCAAAAAGGTAGAAGAAAGATGCGGTGCTACCAGTGTCAGAAGGAGGGACACCTAAGGGAAGACTGCCCAGAACTCAAGAAGGTCAAAATGAAGACACCCAAGAAACACAACCTAAAAGCAACTTGGGATGACACGTCTTCATCTGAATCAGCAGCTCAAGAATATGCGGGGATTGCACTGATGGCAAGCCACAAAGGACAAAGTACATCAGAACCCAACATTAACGAAGGGGGAGCGACCTCAGATGGAAATAGCGAAGCAGGGGGAGATTCAGGCTTCAAGTCTGATATGGTAAGTGAGGTATGCCTCTTACCCCCTGATGAACTTTACTTTGGTATCAAAGCTATGACTAAATCCATGTATAAATTAGAAAATAAAAATGCCAAATTAGAAAATGAAATTTTAGAAACAAAGAGAATTTTGGCAAAATCATATCTTATAGAGGATTTTGAAAATTTGAAAATTGAAAATGAAAAACTAAAAGAAGAAATAGAAAGATTAAAAAAATCTAATGGTTCAAATATTTCCACTTTTAGAAATTATAGAGGTTTAAATTGGTATTATAGATTTCATCAAAGTCAAATTAGAAGTATATCAAAAATCTATAAATCTAGGAAATACTTGGTCAATCCTGTAGGTAGGAATCTCTATTGGGTTCCAAAAACCTGTTTAATTTAAAATAAAAATCAGACTTAGCATTTTCAGCAAGGAAATTAAACAACTAATCTCTTTATGAGGCTTTGTCTAAGGAAGTGGTTGTTGTTCCAATAACCAAGAAGGCCTAGTGCCTCGCCACGACCTGGAAGCCAAGTATCGAAATGAAAAGTTTAATTGACTAACTGAAAAAAGCATTAATTTAAATTACCTAATGTTTTAAAAGAGTTATTCAATTTGTGTTAGAAAATATTTAAAAAAATTTTATATTTTTTATTATTTTAGAAATCTTTATGAAAATTGACTTAAATTTTTTTTTTAAGTTATCTTAGAATTTTTTTTTATTGCCTTATATTTTTTAAAATTAACTTAGAATTGTTTCTTATGAATATTAACTTAGAATTTTTTTTTTAAATTAATTAGAAATTTTTTTTTTGGAATGCTGAGATAAGTTTCAAACTTAAAATTTTTTTAACACATATGACTGTTTTATCTTGAAAATATTTTACTTAAACTATTTTTCGAAAGATAAATTCTGAAGAGTGTCTTTACTTAGACATTATTAAATATTTTACACTTAAAGTGTTTGTTTGAATTTACCTTAGATTTTTTTTAACCCCAATTTTTATGTGATCAAAGGGGGAGAAGTATGTTAAGTCTAGGGGGAGGTACTATAATTTTTCAATTGAAAAATACTTGGAATTTAAATTGTTTTTATTGCATATGGTTACCCTAACTTAACTTGGGTTGCTCACATCAAAAAGGGGGAGATTGTTGGAACCCCAAGGTATTTTGAAGTGATCAAACAAGCTAAGTTAGGTCCTACGTGTGTTTAACCCCTGTGTCTAAGTGTGCAGGAACTTAGGAACATAGGAAGTCGAGCGGAAGACGCGGCTAGCGAGAAGGACGGCACGGGGAGAGAGCCGACAGGCTCGGTGCATCCGAGGGACGAGGTGACCGTGGAAGAGTACACCAGTGGACGAGAAGAATGTGCGCGGCGTTCGAGGGATGAGAAACCGGGAAGGAAGGCTGCTCGAGGAGAAGGCCGGAACATGGGTTCGGGTGAGCCCTATTCCGTAAGGCCGAGATCACCCAAGCTAACGGAGCCGGAGCGGATAGACCCGGACCGAAACGAGCTAAACCGGAGCAGTGGAAACGGACCACAAAAAGTCAACAAAGTTGACTTGAGGGGTCCGGGCGCCCTGGGCGCTATTGAGGGTCCGGGCGCTCGGAACCCCTCCGGGCGCCCGGAGCTGACTTTTGACCAGGATCGCGTCAAACGCGATCTGATCGTTGGGGGATAAAATTTATCCCCCCGGGGGCGCCCGGAACCTCTTCCAGGCGCCCGTACCAGTACTATAAATAAAGTACTGATCCGTACATTCAAAACAACTCACTTGTAATCAATTCCTTCTGTGCTTTCATTTGTGTTATTTCTTTCTGTGCTTTCAACGCTGTAAGAGGCTACTCCACCCAGAGGAGAATCAATTAGTGCGCCTTCTTTGCCTTGGATTAGCAATCCTCTGATTGCAAACCAAGTAATTCCTCTGTGTCTATTTTCTGTTTTAATTAGTCTTTGCCTTTTTAATTACAAGTTCTTTTAAGTTAGTTGAATATCCGAGAAGGGTTTTTGGTTTTATTTTGTAGGGCAATTCACCCCTCCCCTCTTGCTGGCCTCCAAAGGGACCTACAGCACCTAGGTCGATGGACTAAGAAACGGGCCTAGTAAAGGGTGGGCTCCTTACGTGCCCCTAGGTCGAGCTACGAGCCTAGTTTCCTAGTAGGTTCAAGACTAGCTACCATGGGTCTACTTAGGATGCGCGCATTTATGTATGTATGTGGTGCTAAGTCGGGCCCCCTCATGTTGAGATTATTTTTAAGTACTATATGATATTGTTTTTAAGACTTTGGCACATGACATGAAGCATGTTTTTGAAAAGCATCTTGCACATGACATCATCCATGATTTAAAGCACATCTCGCATATATGTTTATGATATGGAACGATATGATATGTTGCTTACTCACATGCTATGATAGGATGTTCTTCATACGATGATATGATATGTCATGATGCTTATTCTTTTTACGATATGACATGATATGTTATGATGCTTACTTTACATTATGATATGAATGCCATTTATGCCATGATAAGTTTAGGTCATGATATGATGTTTACTTTATGCTTGATACGATAAGTTTATGCCAAGATATGATGCTCACTTTATGCCATGATATGATTGTTATTTGTGCCATGCTATGATTTCCATTTATGCCATGATATGAGTTTCATTCATGCTATGATATTGATATGATTACTTTTACATGATATGTACGGTTTTTGTGAGTAGGAAAGGATCTTACTGAGCCTTGTGTGCTCATAACTTACTTTTCATGTACCACAGATAAAGGTGAAGGATGGATAAACTAAAGGAGCAGCAGGAGGGGCAAAAGATATGTGTGGTGGTGGATTGGCTAAAAGAAATAAATGTCCTGCTTATGCTTATTTTATGTTGACGACTTGAATGACTATTTTTATTTACGCTTATGTTAGGAATGGATGATTATGATTCCTTAAGTTTATAACCATGCTGAGCATATTGGTATGATTAGTTATGTTATGATTTAAATACTTCCGCTGTTTTGAAACGAAAAATGAAAAAAAAAAAAACTATTTGTACGTATGCCATGTAAAGTAGAAAGTAAGTAACCCCGTCCTCGCTAGGCAGGAGCAGAAGGGCGGGCGTTACAAATAGTCATACTAATAGCCACATGAGAAAGTATATGACACTCATATAACCGTCCATGATACTTTCTCATGGCGGGTCATTCAGTATACATTCTCCAATGCATACCCATGTGTCAACTTGATATCTGCATATCCATGACTTGTGAGATCAAGTCATCGAGTTGACCTACATGCTAGCCTTATTGTATTAACATTGTCCCTGAATGATAATACTCGACTAGGAATGATTAAGAGTAGTGTTCCCTATATCATCTCACTATCGATTCAACCAATCGATTGATATAGGTAAAAACCTTCTACTCAAGGATGCTATTATATTTATTTTATTTGGCACCAATACAAGTAAGTATAATAACAAAAAAAATGCCTTTATTTATTTAAGAATATGATACAACAAGTCCATAATACAATCATCAAATAATTGGCTCTAGGGCTCTAACTAACAGTGTTCGCTCCGAACACACAACTTAATTTTATCAATAATAATTCATTCCACTAGAGAACTATTATTGAACTACCGCACCAATCCCAAATTATATTTTTGGGCTCCTTCTTATTATGAGTGTGTTAGTCTCCTTGTGTTTAAGATGTCGAATGTCCACTAATTAAGTGAGTTACTGATACTCATTTAATTAATATCTCAGTCCAAGAGTAGTACCACTCAACCTTATCGTCATGTTGGACTAAGTCCACCTGCAGGGTTTAACATGACAATCCTTATGAGCTCCTCTTGGGGACATTATCAACCTAGATTACTATGACACAGTTTCCTTCTATATCAACAACACACACTATAAGTGATATCATTTCCCAACTTATCAGGCTTATTGATTTATCGAACTAAATCTCACCCATTGATAAATTAAAGAAATAAATATCAAATATATGTGCTTGTTATTATATTAGGATTAAGAGCACACACTTCCATAATAACTGAGGTCTTTGTTCCTTTAAAAAGTTAGTATAAAAGAAACTACCTCTAATGGTCCTACTCAATACACTCTAAGTGTACTACTATAATTATATAGTTAAGACAAACTAATACCTAATTACACTACGATCTTCCAATGGTTTGTTCCTTTCCATCTTGATCGTAAGCTACTGTTTATAATTTATAAGGTACTGATAACATGATCCTCTGTGTGTGACACCACACACCATATTATCTACAATATAAATTAATTGAACAATCTACATTTATCATAAATGTAGTCATGTGATTCTTATTTCTAGATAAATGTTTATACCAAAAGCTAGGCTTTTAGTATACATCCTATCAATCTCCCACTTATACTAAAAGACTAACCTGCCATTTCTTCTGCCATACATCTGATTCCCAACCCTTCAACATGCCCATTAAAAGCTCTTGCCTTAAGGGCCTTAGTGAAAGGATCTTCCAGGTTATCACTTGATGCAATCTAAGCAGCAACAACTTCTCCTCGTTATACGATTTCTCGTATTGGGTAGTACTTGCGCTCTATTGTGTTTACTTGCCTTATGGACTTATGGTTTCTTCGAGTTTGCTACTGCACCAAATTATTTGGGCAAACCAGAAATCATATCTATGTCTATCTTGAAGTATCTGAGCCATACAGCTTCTATGGCTACCTCAGAGGCTGCCATATACTCAGCTTCTATGGTGGAGTCTGAAAAAGCACCTATGCTTATCACTCTTCCATAGTTATGACTTTACCTCCTAAAGTAAACACAAAACCCCGAGGTTGACTTACTATTATCCCTATCTGATTGGAAATCCGGATCCGTGTAACTCATAGGGAGCAAATCATCTGACTGGTAAACTTAGCATATAATCTTTAGTCCTTCTAAGATACTTTAACATATGCTTTCACAACAGTCCAATGTCCTTGTCCTGGGTTACTTTGATATCTGTTAACCATTCTCACGGCAAAATAGATATCCGGTCTAGTGCATAGCATACATTAGGCTTCCTACAGCCGAAACATAAGGAACTACCTTCATGCCGTTTATCTCTTTTGATATCTTCGGAGATATCTCTTTAGATAAAGCCGCTTCATGTCTAAAAGGTAGAAAAACCTTTCTTGGATTTTTTTATGCTAATACGAGCTCATTGTATGAAGCTTAGGATAAGCACAACATTCTTTTCCTTGCGATCCTTGATCCCAAGAATATGTACTTACTCTCCTAAGTCCTTCATAACAAATTGCTTAGACAACCATACCCTTACTTCTGATAACACCTTGATATTGTTTTCAACTATCAAAAATGTGATCTACGTATAGTACAAGAAATACCACCACGTTTCCATCACACTTCTTGTATACACAAGACTTATCCGGTAACTAAATCCATAAGACTGGATTACTTCATTAAACCGGATGAACCAAGACTTTGAAGCTTTACTTCAGTCCATAGACCAATTGAGCTTTCATATAAGATCCTCTTTGCCCTTTGCAATGAACCTCTCTGGTTGCTTTATATGGATGCATTCTTCAAGACTTCCATAAAGGAAAGCTGTCTTGACATCCATTTGCCTAATCTCATAGTCTATATAAGCAGCAATAGATAAAAGATTCCGGATAGACTTAAGCATGGCTATCGATAAAAGGTTTCCCTTTTTCAACAAGCCTTGCTTTGAAAGTTTCCACTTTCCCATCTATCCCTTTTTTCTATTGTAGACTTATTTTCACCTAATGACTTTTACACCATTTGGTGATTCTATAAGCTCCCAGAATCTATTAGAATACATATATTCTAATTATGTATTTATTGCTCTTTGGAAAGATACTTCATCTTTACCTTGGAGTGCTTCGTCATATGTCCGGGGATCAGGTTCATGTCCACCAGGGATCAAGTCCAAAAACTCTCCCAAAGCATGAATCTTTTAGGTTGCCTAACAACCTTCCCACTACGATTAGGCACTGTCTATAATTGTGTATCAATTGTGATACGTGTTGCAGTTTCTTGTGATATTTCATCTTGTACAGTTGGTACTAGATTAGACGTGTCCTCTATTAAGAACAAATTTACTTATGGCCTTGTGGTTCATTATATAGTCCTCTTCAAAAATTAGTCATTGACGCTAACAATGACCTTCTGATTTTTAAGACTATAAACCCACTTTCGTTTCTCTAGGATAACTCACAAACTAGTGAATTCCTATCCAACTTATCATTGTCTCTCTTCAGCATATGTGCTGGACTACCCGAATCCGAATATGCTTCAAAATACGCTTACGCCTATTCAGCAATTCTATATGAGAAGAGAGTTCTGACTTTGGAAGGTACTATGTTCGCTTCCATTTTCAGAGTATATTCTTAAACGAATTTGGTAATTTTCTGAATAACTCATCTAATTATTTCCATAAGAGTCCTATACCTTCTTTCCACTACACCATTCTGTTGGGGTGTACCAGGTGCGGTTAGTTGGGATTGAATCCCTACTTTTGAAAAGTGACTCCTAAATTGTTCCAAGAGATACTTGCCACTACAATCTTACCATAGTGACTTGATACTTTTACTTTAACGTTTCTCCGCATCAGCCTTGTACTTTTGAACTAATCAAAACACTTAGTATTGCGGCACATCAAGTAAATGTATTTGTATCTTGAATAGTTGTCTATAAAATAGATGAAATATTCGATACTACCTCTTGTCTGGATAGTCATAGGATCACACAAATCAGAATGAACCAATTCCAACATATCTTTGGCTCCATACCCCTTAGACTTAAAAGCTTCTTGGTTATTTTTCCTTCCAAGTAAGACTCACAGGTTGGAAAGATTTCCACTACTAATGAATGTTGGGGTTGCAAGGTTGCAAACATAGTCCCATATTGAAAACACATGGAAAAGATCATAGGTTTATAAGAGAAAGATATCTCCATTGGCATGAGGCCTTTTGGGTAGAGCCCAAGAGCAAAACCATGAGGGCTTAGGCCCAAAGTGGACAATATCATGCTATTGTGGAGATATCTAAATTCTTTTCGATCCTACAATTGGTATCAGAGCCCGGACTGCCAGAAGGTTTAACCGTCGACTGTGCACAAGAGCTATGGTCTGATTGAACCATGTGAGTATAATATTGACCTCGAACAAAGAAAGTGGGGGCTCCTATGTTCGGATCAAGAGGACCAGACACCAGGCAGGAAGTCCTAGTAGGTCGGGTGGACCGAGGGGCAAGAAGTCCTAGTTGCGGCTAGGCAAGGAAGTCCTAGTAGGTCGGGTAGACCGAGGGGCAGGAAGACCTGGTGGTCAAGGATCGGACGTGGGAAGCCCATGGTCCTTTGTTTGAGGGGGGGATTGTTGGGGTTGCAAGGTTGCAAACATAGTCCCATATTGAAAACACATGGAAAAGATCATAGGTTTATAAGAGAAAGATATCTCCATTGGCATGAGGCCTTTTGGGTAGAGCCCAAGAGCAAAACCATGAGGGCTTAGGCCCAAAGTGGACAATATCATGCTATTGTGGAGATATCTAAATTCTTTTCGATCCTACAATGAATCCAACTCAAGTTAATATAACCTAGCCTTAGATGCCAAAGATATAATTGGTTCATTTCCGAAGGTTGCTTTCTCTTAAAGTTAGAAGATGTGTTACTAATTTCTATTTGTTGCATCGTGGGAGTTATTGGATTTATAAATTACCAACCAACGTACCAGAACAGATAACTTCACTCTTTTTCTTAATAACAACTTTGTTATTAAAAGTGGCAGAATATCAGGTTCTTTGAATAATTTAGAAACTAAAAACTAGTTCTTTCTAAACTTGGTACGTAAAGACAATTACTCAAAAACATGTTTTATTTTTATCAAAGGATAAACATCTCCCACTGCAACAGTTGCCACTTTTACAGCAATGCCCATGTGGACGGTGTTTTTATTTTCATTTAGTTGTCGGGTTTCCTGGAACCCTGCAATGAATTGTAGACATGATTAATGGCATCTGTATCTACACTCCAGGTTCTGGTAGATAACACCACTAAATATGTTTCACTAATGAATTAAATACACTTATATTGTTCTTAGTTCTAAGAAGACAGTCTACCTTAATGTCCAAGTCCTATTTCCAATCATTACAATTGGGATTACTAAGTTTTTTCTATAGTATAATATCTAGGGGATTGACAAACATTTTAAATCCTAAGAATCACAAAAATATTTGATCAAGATCAACTTCTTCAAATCCCCATGAATTTTGTATGTCACGATAGTGTGGACGTATACAAAATCAAAGAGGAGATTTTATCCATTAATTTTATTATCTCGTCAACATTACTTTATGATGAATAAAATTAATAGTTGATCTATCTTTGATCAAATATTTGGTCAAAACTTTTGAATTTATAATAACATTGATTCCTCAAACAATATTATTTAAATTCACCAACACCTCAAACACCGTGAATTTTGCATGCCACGATAGTGTGGACGTATACAAAATTAAACATTTGTAAGAGGATGGGTTTACCCATTAATTATCTTGTCAATAAATCTTTATGACAAATAAAATTACCTCAAACACTATGAATTTTGTATGCCATGATAGTGTGGACGTATACAAAATCAAACATTTGTAAGAGGGGTTTTTAATTTTATTATCTTGTCAACCTATTTATTTGACAAATTAATAGTTGGTTTTCTTCGGTCACACAAATAATAGCAGTGACTCCGATGGGGAGGATACTATTAGACGTGCCTAAGTGTATACCATTACTTGACACTAAGTCCATTAATAAGACTGTGCCCCTTCCGATGGGGAAGATCACACACTCTTAATTAACTTCCTATAGTCATCCAAAATGGAAGTTTAATCAAGTGATCCGCAAACAAGCTCATCCGATATGGAGGAAGGCACTCAGAGCCAACGCGCAAGCTTGTTGCATCACTTATAAACCAGTAATGGAGACTGTGGAATTTATTTAAAATAAATCCCTCTCCCACTTAGTTATTTAAAGTGAGGAATTTTGACTATGCTAGCCTACTTAACATGCATGCTAACAAGCACACACAACGCAACATAAAAAGCAATAAATAGAAAAACTAATTTTCAACTATTATGGCTTTTATCTATTGCTGTCCTTCGTGTGTCGCCAACCCTAGCTGCTGCCATCTTTGGCCACTGCCACCGGGTCTTGTTGTCGCATCCATCTTGGTCCTTGTTCCGCTACGCCTCTGGTCCTCAAAAGGTTCCACGCCTTGCAAGATCCGATCCGTGACATAAATAGAATTTTACATTTTTCGATCCTATATTCCTCGAAGGAATGTACATGTAAACTAGATCGAACATAAAATAAAATTTACATCCATCGATCCTATATTCCATAAAAGGAATGTACATGTAACTAGATCAAAAATAAAATCCTAATAAAACTAAATACAGCTCCTGCTGTATTTTATAATACAATCATGCACACACAACAAAATGCCCTTGACATGTTCAAGGGTCCAATCACACACATAATAACTATAAGCCATAATAGTTGGATCCTGCATCCACAAAGTTAGCACATTGTACTATTAACCTGCCTAAATTATGTATGACATGTGCATAATTAAACTAATACCAAATACACAGAGGTAAAACCCTAGCTCTGATACCAATTGTTAGTTGCTACTCGGAAAACCTAATGGTTCCACTGTACAAAAATTTTGTACAAAGGTCTGAACCTTTCCTAGCTACCATGTGTTCTTTTAAATTAAACTTGGATCGCTTGCGGAACTTAACACGTTTGATCCAAAGTTTAATTTACTTGTTCTTTTAGGTTTAGACTTGGATCTCCTGCAGAACTTAACACGTTCGATCCAAATCACCTAGGTTATTAATTCTATTAAATATTAATTTTCATAATTGGCTTCCAGGACTGCATGGTGAGGCACATGGCCTTCTTGGATATGGGAACAACCACCACCGCCTAGGCAAAGCCTTTTAAGGAAAGCTAATATTTAATTTCCTTAAATAACTTTAGGTCAACCAAAATGAACAATCAAATCACAAGGAAAAAAAAAAAGAACACAACATCGAAAACAAATTCGAAATACTAGAATCACATGCCTCTTGTATTTGGTATTTTTACAAAGAAATAAAACTAGTATGATGCGGAAATTAAATACTAGTATACCTTTTCTTTTGCAAGCAAAAACCTCTAGGTCTTCTACCGTATTCCTCTTCTAATCTCGGACGTTGTGTGGGCAACGATCTTCCAAGACGAGGACCACCTAGCACCTTCTTCTCCTTCCTTCAAGTTTCGGCCAAGCAAGACTTTCAAAGGAAGAAGATCTTTTTCCACCAACCAAGCTCCAAGGGATGCAAGCTTTCTCTCCTTCTTCTCCAAGCTAGGATCCGGCCACCACTTGATCTCTAAGAGAGAAGAGAGTTTCGGCCACAAAGATGGAGAGAAGAGAAGGGAAGGGCCGGCCACACCAAGGAAGAAAAGAATAGAGTCGTTAGCCATGAAGCATCCTCTACCCCCTCTTTTATAATCCTTGGTCTTGGCAAATAAGGAAAATTTAATAAAAACTTCCTTAATTCTTTTGCCATTGAAAAAGAAAATTTATTTAATTAAAAACAATTTTCTTCTCATCAATTATAATGGTCGGCCATATTAAAGCTACAAACAAGGAGAGTTTTAATTAATTAAAACTACCTAATTTATCTCCAGAAATTTAAAAAAATTTCTCCAATAATTTTCATCCCTTCATGATTGGTTAAAAAGGAAATTTTATAAGTTAAAATCTTTCTTTTAATCATATGGATAAAAATAAAGTTATCTCTAAAAATTAAAATCTCTTTTAATCTACAAATAAGGAAAGATATCAAATATTTTCTTAATCTCTTGTAGAAACTTATAAAAGAGAATATTTAATTTTTAAACTCTCTTTTAAATTATGAACATGATTAAAAGGAAAGATTTTAACAAAATTAAAATCAACCTTTTAATCTACAAATAAGGAAAGAGATTTAGCTCTTCTCTTAATCTTTTATAGTATCTTATAAAAGGAAAGATTTAAATTTTAAACTCTCTTTTAAATCATATTATCCACATAAGAAAAAAATTTTAAAATAAAAATCCTTTTATTTTAATTTGGCCCGGCCACACCAAGCTTGAACCCAAGCCAGGGCCGACTACCTTGAAGCACCCATGAACCAAACTTTGGCCGGCCCCTTATGGGATGGGTAAGAAGGTGGGTATAGGTGGGTATAGTACTCTATAATTAAGAGGCTACGATAGGAACCGAGAGGAGGAATTGGTTTTGGTCTCCCGATAAAATTAAGCATCCCGTGTTCGCCCCGAACAAACAACTTAATTTTATCAATAATAATTCATTCCACTAGAGAACTATTATTGAACTACCACACCAATCCCAAATTATATTTTTGGGCTCCTTCTAATTATGAGTGTGTTAGTCTCCCTGTGTTTAAGATGTCGAATGTCCACTAATTAATTGAGTTACTGACAACTCATTTAATTTATATCTCAGTCCAAGAGTAGTACCACTCAACCTTATCGTCATATCGGACTAAGTCCACCTGCAGGGTTTAACATGACAATCCTTATGAGCTCCTCTTGGGGACATTATCAACCTAGATTACTAGGACACAGTTTCCTTCTATAATCAACAACACACACTATAAGTGATATCATTTTCCAACTTATCAGGCTTATTGATTTATCGAACTAAATCTCACCCATTGATAAATTAAAGAAATAAATATCAAATATATGTGCTTGTTATTATATTAGGATTAAGAGCACATACTTCCATAATAACCGAGGTCTTTGTTCCTTTAAAAAGTCAGTATAAAAGAAATGACCTCTAATGGTCCTACTCAATACACTCTAAGTGTACTAGTGTAATTATATAGTTAAGACAAACTAATACCTAATTACACTACGATCTTCCAATGGTTTGTTCCTTTCCATCTTGATCGTGAGATACTGTTTATAATTTATAAGGTACTGATAACATGATCTTCTGTGTGTGACACCACACACCATATTATCTACAATATAAATTAATTGAACAATCTACATTTATCATAAATGCAGTCATGTGATTCTTATTTCTAGATAAATGTTTATACCAAAAGCTAGGCTTTTAGTATACATCCTAACACTATCCCTCCTATATGACGGGAGTGACATCAATATTCTTGATAGAGTGAGACCACTAAGTGCATGGCCATGCCCAAGTGAGTCAATATGAGATATTGAGCTCATTTGATTGAGTGAGTCTACTTGGAGTTCAAGATTTAGATTGATTAGAGGATGACACGGTCTATGCCTCATATTGATCAATCTATATGTCAAGGATAGAAGGACACTTGTCATATATTGTGAGGAGTCACAATTAGTAGTCACAAGTGTTGGTTAATCCTAGGAAAACGTACCGGTTCCACTGTACAAAAATTTTTGTACAAGTGTCGAACCTTTCCTTAAATAACCTATTGTGTTCTTTAGAAGTTAAATTAGGAATCGCAGACGGAACTTAACATCATTGATTCCAAATTTAACTTATCTGTTCTTAATGGTTTAGTTTTGAATCGCAAGCGGAACTTAACACTATTGATTCAAACCTACCTAGATTATTAATTCCATAAATATTAATTTCTAAAATTGACTTCCAAGACTGCATGGCGAGGCACATGTCCTTCTTGGATATGGGAGCAACCACCACCACCTAGGCAAAGTCTTTTAAGGAAAGCTAATATTTATTTTCTTAAATAACTCTAGGTCAACCAAAAAAAACAATCGAAACACAAGTTCGAAAAAGAAGAAAAACACAAACTCGAAAAACTATTTTGAAAAACTAGATCTAATTGCCTCTTGTATTTAAAATTCTTACAAAAAGAAATCTAGCATGATGCGGAAAACAATTGCTAATTATACCTTCTTTTTGTATGCTAATGACCTCAAGATCTTCTGCCGTATTCCTTGCCTCGCCTTGGACGTCGTGTGGGCGACGATCTTCCAAGATGAACACCACCCTAGAGAGTCCTTCTCCTCCTTGCAATATTCGGCCACCACCACCTTTAATAGAAAAGAGAGCAAAGGGAGAAGAGAAGGGAGAGGGCCGGCCACCAAGAGATCACCCAAGCAAAAGAATAAGAGTTGTGTCTCATGAAGCCCCCTCACCCCTTCTTTTATATTACTTGCCCAAAGCAAATAAGGAATAATTTTAATAATTTTCCTTTTCCCTTTTATTTTTCCTTTTCTTTTCTCTTGATTGAATCAATCACCAAATTTGATTTAGTGATAATTTTATTTTATTTAATAATGGCCGGCCACCTTGCTTGGGCACCAAGCAAGGTTGGCCGACCCCCACAAGAGAAAGAAAATAAAAATAATTTTTATAAAATATTACAAGAAAAATTCTTATAAAATTTTACAAACTCTCTTTCCTAAAGTAAGAGTTAAAAAAGGAAAGTTTCTAAAAATTAAAACTATGTTTTAAATTTAAAACTCCCTTATAAAATTTTCTTTTTTAACATGATGATAGAAAATTTTAATTTTAAAACTTATCTCCCTTTTTTCTTAGACCATGAGGATGGTTAAAAAAAGAAAGTTTTAAAACTTTTAAAACTCTCTATTAAAACATGTGGCGAAATTCAAATTAGGAAAGTTTTAAAAATTAAAATCTCTCTTTTAAAACTTATAGTTTTCTACAAAGAGAATATTTTAAAAATTCAAAACAACCCTCCCTTTTTGAATTATTGTGGCCGGCCCCTTCATGCTTGGTCACCAAGCAAAGGGCCGGCCCCTTTAAAGAGGATGTGGCCGGCCATTGCTTGGTCACCAAGCAATGGTCCGGCCCCCTTCTTGGACACCAAGAAGAGCCTTTCATTTGGATGGACTTGAGGCTATAATAAGGCTACGACAGGGATCTAGAGGAGAAATTGGTTTTGGCCTTCCGATGAGCTTAAGTATCCCGTGTTCGCCCCGAACACACAACTTAAGTTCATCGATAACAACTCATTCCACTAAAGAGTTATTACCGCACTACCACACCAATCCCAAATTACATTATGGGCTCCTTCTTATCATGAGTGTGTTAGTCTCCCTATGTTTAAGATTATGAATATCCACTAATTAAGTAAATTACTGACAACTCACTTAATTAATATCTAGCTCCAAGAGTAGTACCACTAAACTTTATTGTCATGTCGGACTTAAGTCCACCTGCAGGGTTTAACATGGCAATCCTTATGAGCTCCTCTTGGGGACATTCTTAACCTAGATAACTAGGACACAAATTCCTTCTATAATCAACAACACACACTATAAGTAATATCATTTCCCAACTTATCGGGCATATTGATTTATCGAGCTAAACCTCACCCTTTGATAAATCAAAGAAATAAATATTAAATATATGTTCTTGTTATTATATTAGGATTAAGAGTACACACTTCCATAATAACTAAGGTTTAGTTCTTTTACTAAGTCAGTACAAAAAGAACTTACCTAAATGATCCTACTCAACACACTTAAAGTGTATCAGTGTAATTTATTAGTTAAGATAAACTAATACTTAATTACACTACGACTATACTGATAGTTTGTTCCTTTCTATCTTAGTCGCGAGCAACTGTTTATAATTTATAGAGAACTGACAACATGATCTTCTAAGTGTGACACCAAACTTCATGTTGTCTACTATATAAATTAATTGAACAATTACTCACTTCTAAATGACGGGAGTGATATCGATATTCTTTATAGAGTGAGACCACTAAGTGCATGGCCATGCCCAAGTGAGTCAATATGAGATATTGAGCTCCTTTAATTGAGTGAGTCTACTTGGAGTTCAAGATTTAGTTTGATTAGAGGATGACACGATCTATGCCTCATATTGATCAATCTAGATGTCAAGGATAGAAGGACACTTGTCATATATTGTGAGAAGTCATAATTAGTAGTCACAAGGTGATGTTGGATCTCAACATTCTTATAACTTGGGTAGTAATGATGTGTTGCTAGATACCACTCATTACTTATGCTTCTAAATGGGTTTAGGAGCATTGCCAACGTTATAAGAACCTATAGGGTCACACACAAAGGGGAATTAGATGGAGATTAGGTTCATTTGATGAACCTAAAGGATTTGGTTCATGTGATGAACCAAAATTGGATTAAGAGTAATCCAAATTGAGCTAATTGAGTTGGACTCAATTTGGTTCATGTGTTATGTGAGTATAATTTGGACTTAGACTCATTTAATTAATTTAATTCAATGAATAGAGATTCATTAAATTAAAAATTGACTTGAACCAATGGTTAGATTAGATCAACCAAGGGAAAGAAGTGGTCAAGTTTGACTTGACTTGAGAGGAATATGAAGGGTCAAGTTTGACTTGACCATTTGCCACCTCATTGGTGAGTTGGAAAAGAGTGGGGCAATGATGATGCTCCACATCATCATGTTTGCTTAAGTGGGATGGCACCTAATGGGAGTTACCAAGAGTTGTGACTCTTGGTATCCCATGGAGGTTACAAACCTCATGAAGTGGCCGGCCACTTTTAGTGTGGAATGAATTGATTTTCATTCAAGGCAATTCATTTCTTCTTCTTCCTCTCAAGGTTTCTTCTCTCCCTCTCCTCCTCCTTGTTGTGACCATCAAAGGTGCTAGCACACCTTTTGTGTGGTTTTTCTCCATCTCTTGCTTGTGTGGATACACATAGAGGAGTATCTACTTTGATACTCTCGAGATCCGGCGAACCTAGGATGAGCGGGATTACGCGACGGGCTTCGCATCAAGGGTAACCTCTTTATCTTGTAGATCTAAAGTAGATCTAGGCTTAGAAAACATGTATACGAAATTTTATTTCTTCGCACGGACCCATGGCATGGGGATTTCGGGGTTTCCGCAACGCAAAGAGCGGTTTTTGCGGCCCAAAAAACCCAACATGCACGGCCGTGCGATCGAGATCGAGGCAATTCAACACACGGTCGTGCAACCCTGCACGGCCATGCCACCCCGAGACCGAGACCAGGAATTGCCCGACCGTGCACCCTTGCACGGATGTGCAGCAGGGACCGAGGCCAGACCCCACATGGTCATGCAACCCTGCACGACCATGCAGCGCCTTTAGAGGAGGAAATGAACACGGTCGTGCCATCTCGGCATGGCCGTGTCGCCGTAGCCAACCCTAGCCTATATAAGGGGTTTAACCCCTCTTCTCGAGGGGGGGGGGGGTGCGCAGGGAAGTGAGCTGATAGTTGGAGAATCATCTTGGAGCCATCCCACACCATCTTGGACCTCCGTCCAGCGATCTTCCACCACCGCATCGACTCCAGAAATAGAGGATTGGACCCCAAGGCCACTCGTAGACATAGGATAAGCATATTCTCTCCTTCTCTCTCCGTATCTGAAGGTTGTATGTTTATATACGTTATTCCTTTGGCTATTTCTCTGACACTTATGGAGTATATCCTTTGTAATAGGATTAGGGAGTAGTTGTGGTTCGGTTTGATGTGAAACTAGTATTGTACTTACACTTGTTGGATGATCTTTTGTCTTTTGTTTCAATTGCATGTTGCTTGATTGTGTAGAACTTGTTAACCTCATAGAGGGATTATTCCTAGATCGTACACCCGAGGGACTCTAGTGACATGGGTAATCCATTCTCGGACGTCTAGGATATTTCCTTGAAAGGAGAGGCAAATTCTCCTCAAGAAAGCAAGAGACCAAACCTAATCCTTAACCGCTATCCTTAACTAACGGGTTAGAGTCGTGCCCTCAAGATTTACCGAGGTGCCCTAGTGACAGGGGTAAACCGTGACACGACTTCTTAGGATCCTTCTTTACTCTGGTACTTGAGGATAACCGCTTTAGCTTCCGACAATTGCATTATAATGGACATCGAGTGTAGGATAAAGTGTGACACATCAATACCACCACAACGAAATCGACCTCCTAGAGCTCCTCATAAATAAGACACTTTGACGCACCAGCTCTCAACTTTTCTCCCTGACTTTTCTTTCCTAGATTATTCACAACCATTTGTAGTCTAACTAACCCTTAGTGAACGATTTCTAGTGCTTATAACCAGTCCCTGTGGGATCGATATTTTTATTCCTGACGACCAAACTGTGCACTTGTGGTTGCGTAACAAGATTTTGGCGCCATTGCCGGGGACTGCGTCTATAACATTAGCAAAAAAAATTCATATTGGATTAGACTAGGCTTTCTTTTCCTTTCTTAGTTTTTTTTCGCATTCATCTCTTCTCTTTTGTTATTTTCTATTCCACTATCATATTTCATATCTTATTATTGCATGCGTAGAGCTAACCTTTCAGGAAAGCTACTACCCTTTGATCCAGAGAATGACAAGACCTTTCTGAGGAGAAGAAATCTATAAAAGGCATTCTAAGCTGCACAAGAATCCTCAGAAATGGCCGACAAACTACTGAAAGATTACGCGGCACCGTATGCACGAGGGGTTTGGTCCAGCATCACCTGACCGCCCATTGAAGGCAACAACTTTGAAATCAAGCCCGCAGTAATCCACATGGTCCAGCAAAACCAATTCGGAGGAGGACCACATGAGGACCCAAACCACCACCTAGAACTGTTCTACGAGATCTGTGGCACTATGAAGGTGAATGGGGTTCCTCCAAAATCAGTCAGACTACTTCTCTTCGAGTTTTCTTTGAAATATAGAGCCAAGCAGTGGCTGAACTCACTTCCAGCAAACAACATATCGTCCTGGGGGCAGTGTGAGCAGAAGTTTCTGGATAAGTTCTACCCATCCAGCAAAATCGCTCGCATGAGGAACCTGATTGCCAACTTCAAACAGATTGACTCAAAATCATTATTTGAAGCTTGGGACAGATTCAAGAACATGCTAAGACAGTGTCCCCATCATGGCCTTGAAAAATGGTTGGTCTTGCACACCTTCTACAATGGAATAAATTATCACACGAAGGTGTCTCTTTTTTTTAGGGAAGGTAAATGTATTATACTCCCAAAAAGGACAAAATACAATCATATGATGACTACAAAGTGCATAAGAGGTTTATGACTTTGTATGACACCATTACACAAACATCATTCATCATGATCTCACTAGTGTCTACAAAGTACCAAACATGACTTGGACTTTGTATGATACCCGAGCATATCACAAACCATTACCACAGATTACAAAAGAATCATTTGATCTCTACAAAGCGCCCAACATGAACTTGGACTTTGTGGAATATCTTCTCAAAGAAAGGAACAACATTCTCAAATCGACTCATGTTACGTGCATTCCATACGAGATAAATCATGGAAGATAAGGCAAAATGTCTTGCTTTCATTTGCCTCCCTTTACCTTTATAATGTTGTCGAAATGTATCAAGATAAGAGGCCATATCGGTGATGTCAAAAGTGATATCTATCTATGTCTTGTCTTTATCAAGCAGAGGCTTGACAATCTCACAATCAAAGAAAAGATGATTATTGGATTCATCTTGTTGGTGGCATAACACACATAATTTGTTGGGCTCATAAGGGATGGTGTCCGCCATTCTTAGTCTTTCATGAGCAAGTAACCAAGATGTGAACCTATGCTTGGGCAAAATATATGGCTTCCATAACACCGAAAACCAATCCACTTTAGCCACTCTTGGATGGAAAAACTCATATGCCAATCCGACCCTTTATTTCCCCCCGCAAACCACTCTATTATTTTCATATTTGCGGCGCCAATGGAGGTAGTTCACTGTACAAGTTCATCACGAATAAAAAGTAAGCATTTAATAAGGGGAGAATCCGAAGGCTTACTCCTCCATTGCCAAAAGTCCGTATTTCGGAGATAGTGATGATGAACTCATCGACCCCAAAGAGACTCACGTCGATTTTGAATATTCCATAGATTCCGACATAAGAGAGCCATATTCCATGTTTGCAAATCACGTAAACCATATCCTCCTTCTTTGGGTAGACATATAGAAGCTCATGAGATTGGTGGATGTTTTGTTGACCATACAAAGGAATGTGAGATGTCATAAATCTTGTCAATAACACCACTTAGTATTGTAAGGATAGACAACCAAAAGCATTCCACTCCTTGAAGTACCGATCGCACAAGTTCCAACCTTCTGGCATGGGAAAGTGTGTGCTTCGGCCAAGAGACAACCTTCTTCCTTATGGAGTCAAGAAGTGCCCCATAATTTGCAATCCTCAATTTCTCCGTTGCTAATGGAATGCCAAGATATCGGAAGGGAAATGTGCCTTGTTGAAAACCGATTATGTGTAGTAGCTCCTCCCGTAGTTGTTCACTAACCCCGACCATATATAAGTTAGATTTTAACGGATTTGCTTGAAGGCCCGCTTTATCACCAAAAATCGTTAGGCAATCCATAATAAGAGTAAGAGTAGAAGCATCGGCTCTTGCAAATAACAAGAGGTCATCGGAATATGCGAGATGTGTAAGCTCCGCTTCTTGACAGTTTGGATGATAATGAAATGCACTGAATCGGGGATCAACGTTCATCGAACGTGAGAAGACTTCTAAGGATAAACCAGATCAAAGGAGCGAGCGGATCGGGCGGATCGGATGAGGAGGAGATCGCCTAATCGGTCGACCGAACCGGGGATCGGTCGACCGATCCACCTCGGGTCAAATATAATCCCGAGACTTGGGGATCTGGATAAGTCTTACGGAGCCTATAAAAAGGAACCTCGGGAAGCAGCCTCAACACAGAACTCGAACAGAACAACCGATGCTTCCGAACACTCTTCGAACGCTTACACCATGCGCTGCTACTCCGACAACTGACAACCTCGTAATTCTTGTGTATTGTCAGTACCATTTCTTTATTCAGCACTTATAATCCTTGATTGTAAAAGTTTTTCAAACTGATAGTAATTGCCCACCGAAAGCGATCTTCGATCGCGGGCCTTGAAGTAGGAGTCGCCCTAGGCTCCGAACCAAGTAAACCCTTGGTGTCTCTCTGTGTCTGTGCTTATTCTGTTTATCATTTCTGCTGCGTTAACTCGAACATTTTCTGATTCTAAAACGAGTGAAAGCCACGAGCGCTATTCACTCCCCCCCCCTCTGGCGCTTTCGATCCAACAATTGGTATCAGAGCGGGGTCGCTTCGATTTGGTGTAACCACTAGTCAAGCAAATTTTTTCGTGGTGTTTTCAATTTTTCGGAGTCGATCGGAATTAGTATAATTGCTAGATTCTGATTTGTTTTCTCGTTCGAATCAATTTATTGCTCGAAGTTGGTGCAACACCACTCGAGTTCATTTTTCTTTAATTTTCATACTGCACTGCTAATCCAGGATCAAGTCCTGGTACATTTCTTTTCTCTCTTCTTTGTGTGCAAATTTTGAAAATGACCCTCCAAGAAGGCTTTAGCACGGTCCGCCTGCCACTCTTCTATGGCGAGGACTTTGCCTATTGGAAGAACAGGATGGAATACCACCTCAAGACGCAAGTCGAGATGTGGACCATTATCCAGACCGGACTCGAGCTTCCACGCGACGGCACCTGAGAGCTGGTTTCATGCGTCAACTGGGACACCAGCATTATGAAGAAGGTTGAAGCTGATGCCAAAGCAACCTGTATGCTATAATGTGGGTTGACAAAAAAAGAACTTAACAGAGTCGGACCATTCTCAAGTGCAAAAGAGTTGTGGAACAAACTAATCGAGCTGCACGAGGGCACCTCCGATGCTTAAATAAGTAAGCGCGACCTAATTCTAAATAAATTGTATAACATCAAAATGCAGGAAGGTGAGACAGCGAGCCTGCTTAACGCGCACATCCGGGACCTCCTAAAAGGCCTTCACGCAACCTGCCAAAGAATAGAAAACCGCGACATAATAAGGTACGCGCTTAGCGCTTTTCCGAGGAACACCTTGTGGGCATCCATGGTTGATGCTTACAAGGTTTCTAAGGACCTTTCTTCAATCAAATTAGATGAACTTTTTTCTGAACTAGAATTGCATGAGCAGACTAATGCACGCCCGATCGAAAAAGGTGTTGCTTTGGTTGCAGGTACCAGCAGAATGCACGAACCGACGTCGAGGCGCAAAACAAAACCCAAGTCCAAAGATGAATCAGACGCAGAGGACGACGACAAAGTTGTTTCCGAATTGATAAATCTCGTACGGAAGATATGTAACACCCAAGTAAATATTAAGCTATGCCTAGGAGTAATGTTTTTTGTAAATATAAGAATAAAAGAAAGAAAGAGAAAAAGGGAAAAATAAGAACCAAAACAAAAAGAGGTGAGGTCAAGGATTGAACCTTGAACCTCCGACAAATGATAGAATTAAATTTATGTATGATAACCACAATGAACATGAACGATATGTAGATAGAGAAGAATAGAAATATTAGTTAAAGGTAAGAGAATGGTTAAGCAAAGGATCAAGAGAAAACCAAGTAGCTTACTTCCTCTTCCTCTTAGTTAAGAGAAGAAGCAAGCAAAAGGCAAGTTGCTTACTTCCCTCCTTCTCTCTATTTTCGTGGGATTAAAGAGAAGAGAAAATAAATGGGCTAAGGGGGATGCATGAAGGTATGTTCATTACATGGAAATAAATAGGATTAAGGGGAGAAAAGTAAGAGATTAATTCATCCTTCTTCCTCTTCCTCATTCCTTCTCCTTCCTCATACCCCACCGAAACCAAAAGCTTCTCTTTCCCTCATTTTCGAAAGCTAAGTTAAGGGTTCTCTCCAAGAAGACTAGTTTACAAAGAGGAGCCTTCAAGGTCTACTTCTTACAAGCAAAATAAATCAAAAGGAAGTGCTCTCTTCTTCCTCTTCACCTAGAGTGTCTTTCCTTAAGAGAAATCACAAGCGAAAGGAAGTAAGTATCCCCTCACATGTGGTACAAGTTGCTTTCGTTTTTACATAGGAGTGGAATGCTTAAAACCTAGGATCACAAGTTAGAATTTTTGGCCAAGTATAAAATAAAGGACCTAGGAAAGTTCAAGACCTAAAACTAACCATGGTTACTACACCCCTATGATTTGTATGCTATGTTAAAGAATTGGGTTGGTTGTCTTATGCTTGAATGTTGTTTAAAAGTTAGCTTTTCCTTCATGTATGTTTCGTCCATGAACAAGAACTAAGGTTTAGGGAAGCTAGAAAGTTAACCTAGCATGCTCATGTGTCTCATAAAAATATGATATGAATTTAGCTAAGAGATTATGCTTATATGTTGATTGAAAACTTATTTTCCTCTTCATGTATGGTTCAGCCAAGAACAAGAACTAAGGCTTAGAGAAGCTAGAAAGTTAACCTAGCATGCTCATGTGTCTCATAATAATATGATATGAACTTAGCTAAGGGATTATGCTTATATGTTGATTGAAAACTTATTTTCCTCTTCATGCATGTTTCGACCAAGAACAAGAACTAAGGCTTAGTGAAGCTAAAAAGTTAACCTAGCATGCTCATGTGTCTCATAATAATATGATACAAACTTAGCTAAGAGATTATGCTTATATGTTGATTGAAAACCTAATTTCCCCTTCATGTATGTTTCGGCCAAGACCAAGAATTAGGGTTTTGAGAAGCCAAAAGTTAACCTAGCATGCTCATGTGTTTCCTAATAATATGATATGAATTTAGCTAGATGATTATGTTTATGTGTTGATTGGAAGCCAAACTAATCTTCATGTGTGTTTCGGCCAAGACCAAGAATTAGGGTTTTTAAGAAGCTAAAAGTTAACCTAGTATGCTCATGTATCTCTTGATAATGTGATATGAATGTAGTTAAGTGTTCATGCTCATATGATTGTTTTAAAGTTAGTTCTTCCTTCATATATGTTTCGGCAAAGAACAAAACTAGGGTTTAGAGAAGCTCAAAAGTTAATCTAGCATACTCATGTGCCTCTTGATGACATGATATGAATTTAGCTAGGTGTTTACACTTGCATGTTGCCCATAGCTTGATTTTTCTACTTATAAGAGGTTCGGCCATGATGAGTTGTAAGCTTAGACATGCCTCACATGATGTGTTATGAACTAGGGCATGTTATTTACGAATGCTATGTATGCTTATGACATGATAAATGATATGATGATTATGTATGCTTATGATCCATGCATGTGCTGTGTGCCCAAAGATGCATGTTTTATGATATGATAAATGACATGTTCATTATGTATGCTTATGATCCATGCATGTGTTGTGTGCCCAAAGATGCATGTTTTATGATATGATAAATGACATGTTCATTATGTATGCTTATGATCCATGCATGTGCTGTGTGTCCAAAGATGCATGTTTTATGATATGATAAATGACATGTTCATTATGTATGCTTATGATATGAACCATGATATGATACTTTACTTTATATGGCTTGTACCAAGGGTGGGCTCCATAAGCGCCCCGGGGTCGATGGACTAAGAAACGGACCTCGTTAGGGATGAGCTCCTAAGCGCCCCTAGGTCGATGGACTAAGAAACGGGCCTAGTATGTATGCCTTGTAGGGTTCAAGACTTGCTACCTTGGACCTACATAGGACGCGCGCATTTATGTATGTATGTGGTACAAGCCGGGCCCTCATGATGATATTATATTCAAGTACTATATGCTACATTTTAAAAGACATCTTGCAAGATACGATTTATGATATGACATGCTATGCTTTTATGATGTTTTGTTTTATGATATGATTTAGCATGATGTTATGTATGAGCTGACATGATATGATTTATGACATGACATGCTATGCTTTTATGATGTTTTGTTTTATGATATGATTTAGCATGATGTTATGTATGAGCTGATATGATATGACTTATGATATGACATGCTATGCTTTCATGATGTTTGTTTTATGATATGATTTAGCATGATGTTATGTATGAGCTGATATGATATGATTTATGATATGACATGCTATGCTTTTATGATGTTTGGTTTATGATATGATGTAGCGTGATGTTATTTATGAGCTGATATGATGTTCCTTACGATTTATGATATAACATGCTATGCCCTTATGATGTTGGATAATCATATTTGTATGGTTGTATGCTTATGTGTTTATGCATTGTTATATGGATTTTGTGAGTAGGAAAGGATCTTACTAAGCCTGTGTTCTTATAGCTTACTTTCCTTGTACCACAGATAAGGGCAAAGAATGGATGACCTAGGGGAGCTGCAGGAGAGGCAAGGAGATGTGTGTAGTGGTGGATCGGCTAAGGCAAATGAAGACCTGCTTAAGTTGTTTGGTTATGTTAACATGGACTAGTGTGTTACGTTATTGTTCGTATGACTGCAAGACATTCTTAAGTGTATTTATTTTTGAAAGAAATTTTATTATGCATATACGCTTCCGCAAATTGAAATAGAAATAGATAAGTGAAGTAACCCCGCCTCACTAGTAGGAGGGGCGGGCGTTGCAAGATATGCAAGTCGAAAAAGGCGAATCAAACAAACACGAAGGATAAGTGTGGTGTCACCTGTTACGGCTGTAACCAGAAGGGGCACTACAAGCTAGATTGTCCAAACAAGAAGAAAAGAAGAAAGGTGTTGAAGGCGACTTGGTTCGAGTCATCAGATGAATCCGAAACTGATGAAGAAGAACCGAAAAGCTTCCTCGCATTACCAGTGCAAGCGAACATTATCGAAACCAATTCATAAACTGAGAGCGAGTCAGAAACCGAGTCTGAGAGAAGCCACAGATCCGCATCCGTTTCCGAAGGACTGAACCCCACTGTAAGTGCCCTACTCGCCGAAACTCATTTAGATGAATTGCAAGAATTAGTACCGTACTTGTTAAAAAAGTTGGCTAAATCCAACGTCCAGGTCAAGTCCCTCTAAAAGGAGGTAACATCTCTTAAGGAGGCGACTGACTTGAGTTCTTTAAATGAGTCAGTTCAAATTGGAAGTTCAACTCAAGTTCAACAACTTGAGAAATAAAATTTCAAGTTGAAAATTCAAATTAAAGAACTCATGGACACGTTGGAACGATTCACTTTTGGTTCCAAGACTTGGAAAATAGCGAGCCGTTTACAATAAATCCGGACTTGGATTTAAAACCAAAAGAAAATACAAAGCATATCTATCCTTAGTTAATAGAAATAATAGAAATATTGTCCAAGCATGGGTGTGAAAGTCCAACTTGGTTAATCAAGTTGGACTTGTTCACTATTGGGTCCCCAAGGATCAGATCCATTTCCTTGATAGACCATATCGAGGCTATGATCCATGGGGAGCCAATAGAAAAACCATCTCAATAAATAGATATTGATTGATGCCTATTTACTTATTTTCCTTGCAATATACATACTTAGACTAGGATAGCTTAAGGATCTAGGCGTAATTTACACTTGCTAGTTAAATCTAGGAGTTCCAAAAAGAAAATTAAATACATATTTTCTTTGAGTGGTTCTGTCTACGAAGGGGTGGATGATCTCATACCCAAGAAGGCCTAGAGACTCGCCCTGACCTGGGAACCAATCATGGAAAGACATATTTAATTGACTAATTGGAAAACCTAAGCTTAACTAAAAATTATTTGAAAAATCACTTTACAAATATTTGAAAAATCACTTTAAAAATTATTTGAAAATTTATTTCAAAAATCATTTAAAAAATGATTTGAAAAATCATTTAAAATATTTGAAAAATAACTTTAAAAAATATTTGAAACATCACTTTAAAAATTATTCGAAAAATATTTGAAATATCATTTTAAAAATTATTTGAAAAATCATTCAAAAAATTCTTTGAAAAATCATTTTAAAAATCTTTGAAAAATCTTTTAAAAAATCATTTTAAAATAATTTGAAAAATCAATTAAAATCCTTTAAAAATATTTGAAAAATCACTTTAAAATTTATTTGAAAAATCTTTGAAAAATCATTGAAAATCATTTAAAAATTATTTGAAAAATCATTTAAAAAAACATTTATAAATTATTTACAAAATCATTTAAAAAATTCTTTAAAAATTCTTTGAAAATCATTTAAAATATTTTAAAAATTCTTTTAAAAATCATTTTAAAAATTATTTGAAAAATCATTTAAAAATTATTTGAAAAATCATTTAGAAAATTCTTCAAAAATTATTTTAAAATTATTTGTAAAATGATTTTAAAAATTCTTTAAAAATTATTTGAAAATTCATTTAAAAAATCATTTAAAATTTCAAATTTAAATATAAATTCATCTCACGCTCACTCATAAGCTGAACATGTGTGTTAACCTAGATGGAAAATTAGGTAAATTACTTCTTTGTTTTAAACTTATGTTTTTTATTTACTTGCTTGGACTCCTAGACCCAAAAAATTTATTAAATCATTTATTAAGGGGGAGTTAAATTTTTGAAAAAAAATTTAAATTAGCTTTAAAATTAAAATTATTTGAAAAATCACTTTAAAAATATTTGAAAATTATTTGAAAAATCCTATAAAATATTCTTTTAAAATTATTTGAAAAATCATTTTAAAAATTATTTGAAAAATCATTTAAAATCCTTTAAAAATATTTTTAAAATCAGTTTAAAAATTGTTTGAAAAATCTTTTAAAAATCATTTTAAAATTATTTGGAAAATTATTTAAAAAATCATTTAAAAATTAGTTGAAAAATCATTTAAAAAATTCTTTAAAAATATTTGAAAAATCAATTAAAAAATAATTCAAAAATTATTTAAAAAATCCTTGAAAAAATTATTTAAAAATCATTTAAAATAGTTTAAAAATATTTGAAAAATCATTTAAAAAGTCCTTTAAAAATTATTTGAAAAATCATTTAAAATCCTTTAAATTTTTTTTTGAAAAAATATTTCAAAAGATTAGATAATCTATCTTGTTTTAACTAAGTATTTTTTGAAAGAGTTCTAAAAATTTTAACTAAGTGTTTTGATATCACAAAATTAGCTAAGTTATTTTTCAAAGTCAAAATAATTTTTAGCTGAAAGTATTTCTCAAACGTATATTTTTAAAAAAAATGTTAGGTTTCCAAATTTATGACAATTTTTCAAAATTTTAAAAGAAACACTTAGATTTTTACAAGAAAATTAAATTAAAAAGATAAGTGTTTACCTCTATACTCATATTTCTCTCATATTTATTTTTGATATATGGCAAAGGGGGAGAGTATAAGGAAATTCAAATTCAAAGGAAATTAAAGAAAATTCAAAATAAAAAGAAGAAAATTTTTGCTAAGGGAGAGTTTCTATTAAGGGGGAGCTTTGTATGTGCTTATGTTTTAATTATGCTTGTGCTTATGTATGCTTATCTTTATTACATTTTTACTTAACTTTGAATTCGGTTGCTATAATCAAAAAGGGGGAGATTGTTGGTGCGGGAAGCATCCGACGATCGAACCCAAGTTTTCATAATGGCAATGGATTCAAAGTTAAGTTTATTTGTTATCAGATATGTTTGATTGAGTATTTCAGGAAAGTCCTAACTGCGGTTATGAAGGTGGAAAACCCTAGGGGGTGGTAACCCTAGGTCATAGGGGGTGGTGACCCTATGCAGAAAGTCTTAGCAGGTCGAAGCTTTGTCACGCCCCAGAGGAGTCCCTGTCCGAAGAAATTTCGGCAGCATCTCCCCTGTACGGTGGACAATCTAAAACTTCTACATATCACATATACCTCAGCCACAGGCGGCTGGAATTTTAACAATAAATAAAGTCAATCACCACGCAATTTATATAGATATTCAGCCTCTAGCTGTCACAACCACGCAATTAATAATAGTAATCACAAACAATAGTACTCTGACTCGAAATCCACCCTACTCAACTACACTCGTAAAAACTCAAATCCGACGAACTCACCTCTTCTGCCATCCAGGCAGGCATGTAGTAGAACAAAATCCAAATCATACCAAAAGTCCATCAAACGGAAGGATTCCATACAATATCCATATGAAAAATCCAAAACAAGACTAAAACAAAGTCTGATAGAGAAAAGCTAAAATAAAATAACAACTCAAAGACCAGCAGATGGACTAGCACTACGTGCTGTGGGGACCAGCGACTGGAACTGCTCCAGACAGCCTCAACCTGAAAATATATCAACAATGGAGGTGGGGTAGTCCAACACTCAGCAGGTACAACTGATATGCATAATAAAACAAATAACAGACAACACTAATCATGCGTACAGTCTCCTGAATATGAGAAGGATAAATGCAACTGAAACGAAATCAGGAGGTAACTGTACTAACCGGGATCAAAGTACAAAGGTAACAGGGTCGTCAGACCGGGGAAGTCATAATCCTGTATGCATGTCAATCATATGCATCCATAAAATGCAGCAAGTAAATACAGCAATCACAAACAATAAATGCAATAAATGCATATGGTGACCGTGCACTCTGACATCACTGCTCCTGATGAGCGAGCGAGTGGACGGGATGCTGTCGGAGTACTCCTGTCCTTTGACCCCAAATCATAAATGGGGGAGCTCAATGCTCTCAATTCCCGGTACACGATGACGGGGAGGATATCTCTGCAGGCTACCACGCTGAGTCATCTGACCAACGGAGCCAAACAGAGTCCACCATCTGCCGACTACCATGCTGCTACACTAAATGCCAGCGGAGCCAAACAGAGCGAAACTGACTGCCGGCTACCACGCTGAGTCCTCAGACCAACGGAGCCAAAAAGCAGAACCGCCACACACCTGTCTGATATACCACTAACCCATGGGTGGTGGTGGTGTGTGCAGTACATGTAACTGGCAATGGGCTCAACCATAGTGGAGCCGACAATCGCACAGCATGTAATCATGATGCATGACACTAAGCATGGCAATCTCATGAATAACATAGTAATGACCATATAAATAATACAAAGTGTGTACCACTGGAAGATGTATCAGATAGAAGGTACACAAATCAGATAGGGCATCAAATAAACCCTAGATCCAGAAGATAACATAGCATGTGGTTGGGTCACTACCTAAAGCATATATGATCAGGTAAATAATATGAAGTGCAGAATAAATAAACAAGCAACCATGTAACTATCATGTAGTGACCAACCGAAACAAAATGATTACACAATCACTGTTATATGTTAAACATATTATTATGCATATCAAAGACATAAGTCAAAGTACCCGCCTCCAATAAAGTACCAATCCAGTAATCGAGATACTCGTCTCATGTCAAACCCTAAGTCACGAACAATCAAATATATTTTATTTAGCTACAATTTACATAAATAGATAAATAAATTCTTAAGATCTATTTAGGACAAACCCTAAACCAACCTACTAACCATATAATCCAAATTCACTACAAAATGTATCACGATCCTACACTTTACCTCAAATCACAGCCGCTGCGAAAACCAGATGCTACTGGAGGGAATTTCTTCTGGAAATCCCACGGAACAAAACCTTGCCTCACTGAAAACAATCGGATACAGAGGACAAGATTAGAATCCAACACATCAACCTATCACCAACACAAGTTTAATTTGGCCTTACCACAGATGAGTGTCAACAGTGCAAGGACCAACGATGTCACGACAGAACTGGGTGATCAGCCTTGTCCTCGGCGCATACTCCCTATCCCCGGTGATCTAGGGCACGAGTCGCTGTGATGAAGGCTCGACTCTGATGAGAGGAGATCAGAGAAGGGCGGTGGTGCTAGGTCGAACCTAGTGACCGGCGAGGTCTCGGAAAAAAGAAAGGAGGGAGTCGCGGTGGCCGGCGCTGCTTCGGTCCAGAGAGGGTAGCGGCTTCGGCAGGGCTCAATGGCGGCTGGCGGCTAGGGCACAGGAGGTGCGGCGCTGCTCTGTGCATCGCCGGCAGCTAGGGCACAGACGATTGGGGCAGCAATGCAGAAGAGAAGAGAAGAAGAAGTGGAAGGGATCTTTGGTGTCGCGCGGGCACAAGCACAGAGAGGAGAAGGCGTCGGCTTCTCCCTTGGTCCGAGGCTTATGCACGCGTGGGAGAGGAGAATGAACCGCCGCTTGGTGGCGGTTAGGGCAAGCCGTCGGCGCCGGTTTGGAGGAGGAGACGGCGTCGAAGGGCTTAGGGCACGGCACGCGCGGGGAGAGGAAAAGAAATAAGAAAGAAAAAGTAAATAAATAAAAATCAACTTTTCCTCATTTAAATGGGTAGCCTAAAACAGGCTTTTCCCGAGCCTCGCTTTTATCCCCGATAACTCGTCCATACGAGCTCCGGAAAATTCCCGAAAAATTTCTAAAAATTCTGGAAAATTCCCTTATTAATATTCATATATTTTCGATATTTTACATTCTCCCCCACTAATAAAAATTTGTTCCCCAAATTTCATTATCTACCATCAGCAAATACTAACAACAGGTAAAGCGTATAAATGCTGAACGGTAAAATAAATCACATACCTCAAGTGAAAAGATGGGGATATCGAGCTCGGATCGTATCCTCAAGCTCCCAAGTAGCCTCCTCGTCTGAATGATGCTGCCATCCGACTTTAACCAGACGGATGGTCTTGTTCCGCAACTGACGCTCCTTCCGGTCGAGAATCCGTACCGGAACCTCCTCATAGGTAATGTCAGGCTGAACTGGAATTGGGATATCTGCCAGCACATGTGTCGGGTCATGTACGTATCTCCTCAGCATTGATACATGGAATACATCGTGTACGCCTGACAGGGATAGTGGTAGTGCTAACCGGTAAGCTACCGCTCCGATCCTCTCCAAGATCTCGAAAGGGCCAATGTACCGCGGAGCTAGCTTACCTCTGAGGCCAAATCTTTTCACCCCTTTTGTGGGTGAAACTCGCAGAAATACATGATCGCCAACAGAAAACTCTAGTGGTTTGCGTCTCCGATCAGCATAACTCTTCTGGCGGTCCTGCGCCTCTGCCATCCTCCGTCTGATAGTACGGACCAACTCTGCATCGTGCTGAACTCTATGAGGTCCCAACATCTGGGCCTCTCCAACCTCATCCCAGAGGACGGGTGTTCGACAAGGTCTACCATACAACGCCTCAAACGGTGCCATCTGGATAGCCGAATGGAAACTGTTGTTGTAGGCAAACTCTACCAACGGCAAGTGGTCCTCCCAACTGCCTCCAAAATCCATAACACATGACCTCAGCAGATCCTCTAAAGTCTGAATGGTCCGCTCTGACTGTCCATCTGTCTGTGGATGGAAAGCTGTACTAAAACGGAGTTGTGTGCCCAAGGCCTGCTGCAGACTCTGCCAGAAACGAGACGTAAACCGTGGATCTCTATCCGATATAATACTCAACGGAACACCATGTAGTCTGATGATCTCTCGGCAATACAGATCTGCCAATCGATCCAGGGAATCAGTCCTCCGGATTGCTAAGAAATGCGCGGATTTGGTTAATCGATCAACGATTACCCAAATCGCGTCATGGCCTCGTCGTGTCCTCGGCAATCCCACCACAAAATCCATAGTAATATGTTTCCATTTCCACTCAGGAATAGAAATCCGCTGAAGTAATCCTGCAGGTCTCTGGTGCTCAGCCTTCACCTGCTGACAAACAAGACATCTAGCTACAAAATCCACGATGTCTTTCTTCATACCGTTCCACCAGTAGGAACGCCTCAAGTCTCGATACATACGGGTCCCGCCTGGATGGATCGTAAATCGAGAATGGTGTGCCTCCTAGAGTAGCTCCTGTAAGACCGGATGAGACTGAGGTACGCATAATCTACCTCGGAAGTATATAATACCCTCATCATCTCGTGTAAACTCGGTATGCTGCCCAGAAGCTATCTGACTACTAATGAACTGCAAATGCTGATCACTAGCCTGTGCCTCTCGGATCCTCGTCCTGATCGACGACTGAGCAACCATGGTAACCAGAATACCCTGCTCTGTAGATCCCTGCTCCTCAAGGTCTAACTCGGAGAAACCCTGAACCAAGTCTGTAACTGAAACTTGGTGGCAAGCCAAAGTCCCTCTGGACTTCCTGCTAAGTGCATCGGCAACCACATTAGCTTTCCCCGGGTGGTAGCTAATGGTACAATCGTAGTCCTTCAGGAACTCCATCCACCTCCTCTGTCGGAGATTAAGCTCCTTATGAGTGAAAATATATTTGAGACTCTTATGATCAGTGAGAATCTCAAATGTAATGCCGTATAAATGATGTCACTAAAGCTTCAAAGCAAAGATGATGGCAGCTAACTCCAAGTCATGAACTGGCTAGTTCTTCTCATGCTCCTTCAGCTGACGAGAAGCATAAGAGACTACTCTGCCGTGCTGCATCAGAACAGCACCCAAACCCTGAAGAGAAACGTCGGTGTAGAGTACACATCCGTCCTCTCCAGAAGGTAGAACCAAAACTGGAGCCGACACTAATCTCCGCTTCAGCTCCTGAAAGCTGGTCTCACAATCCTCGGTCCACGTAAACTTCACTCCCTTCCTGGTAAGGCGTGTCAGCGGCATAGCAATACGCGAGAAACCCTCGACAAAACGTCGGTAATATCCGGCCAATCCCAGAAAACTGCGGATCTCCTGAACTGTCTTCGGCTGCTCCTAATCGGTGACAGCCTCGATCTTCTGCGGACCAACTGAAATACCTCTGCTAGAACCCACGTGTCCCAGAAAACCGACTGAGGATAGCCAGAACGCACACTTGCTGAACTTCGTGTATAGCTGATGTCGTCGAAGAATCTCCAAAACTGTGCGAAGATGCTGTGCGTGCTCCTCCTCGGAATGCGAGTAGACTAATATGTCATCAATGAAAACGATAACAAACTGATCCAGATACTCCAGAAAATGCGGTTCATCAAGTCCATAAACACCGCTGGAGCATTGGTAAGCCCAAATGGCATTACCAAAAACTCATAATGACCGTATCTGGTATGGAAAGCTATCTTCTGAATATCTGAGTCTCTGACTCTCAGCTGATGATATCCGGATCGCAGATCAATCTTAGAATACACTGATGTACCTTTGAGCTGATCAAACAAATCCTCGATCCGTGGTAAAGGATATTTATTTCTGACGGTCACTGCATTCAGCTGTCTGTAGTCAATACATAACCTCATGGTGCCGTCTTTTTTCTTGACAAATAATACCGGTGAACCCCATAGAGAAACACTAGGGCGAATAAATCCCCTATCCAAAAGCTCCTGGAGTTGAACCTTCAGCTCGTTCAACTCTTTTGGTGCCCTACGATAAGGAGCTTTCGATGCCGGTGCGGTTCCCAGAATCAACTCAATAGCGAACTCCACTGGCCTAGTGGGAGGCAAACCTGGCAGCTCCTCTGGAAATACATCTGTGTACTCCCGGACTACATGAACGTCGGAGAGCTGCGAACTACTGCTGTCCTCAGTACTGATCAAAGATAACAGAAAACCCTGACAGCCATGTGACAGCAACTTCTGAGCCTGTATCGCCGAAATGATCGATAAGTCGTCGTCTCTGATGCTAGTGAAATTCCATGAGGGTTGGTTCGGAGGCCGAAATGTGACCACCCTCGTTTGGCAATCAACTGTGGCATGATATGCTGACAAACAGTCCATGCCAAGAATAATATCAAAATCGACCATTTCTAATACTAAAAGATCCACTTTAAGTATTAGGTTGCCAAAATCTAACGGTGCAACCTCTGACCTCTTGGGTGACGTCCAATGAATCACCGGACGGTAGGGAGACGGTCAATCGCTGGGGTCTGAAAATGGGTAATCTACCAACCTCCCGCATAAAAATACGAGATATAAATGAATGCGAGCTACCAGTATCTATCAGTATATCTGCAGATAAAGAATAAATAGAAATCATACCGCGGAAAACGGATCCGTCGGCTCGCTGCGCATCCTCTCTGGTCATCGCATGAACACGTCCAGTCTCTGGCAGCGGAGGAGGAGGTAATGCTGCCAGCGGCTGCTGCGGCTGGGCAGAAGCCTGCCACTGAGGCGGTGCTGGATACTGTGCCAGAGAAGACTGAGAGGATGGCGACTGATACTGTGCAGCTGGCTGGGACTGAGTCTGGTACTGGCCTAAAGGCTGAGACTGCATCTGATACTGCCCCTGCGTCGGATAATCAAGTCCCAGAACTGAACTCTGGGGTGCTATGGAAGCACTAGAGTACTCCTGTCCAAGCATGCCAAATGCCGCTGCTGCAGGTGAAGCACTCCGCTGCTGGCCATGTGAAGGTTGGGCTCGTCGCCCTCCTCGATAAGTTCCGGACTGACCGGACTGTCCTCCATGATCAGACCCTCCGGAAGTCATATGCTGAGTCTTCTGCGGACAATCTCGGCTCTGGTGCCCAGGCAGTTTGCAATGAAAGCAAACTGACTGTTCCAGAGAATAGGCTGAAGTGACATGATCTCTGAACCCACATCTAAAACAGCGAATGTCGCTGGCGGGTTGTTTCCGGCTCTGTTGGGAAGACCGGAAACGTCCTGAAGAAGACTGCCCTGATTTCTGAGGTTTACGTGATACCCCAGATGTACCCTGATCTGATCGACTACGCCTGCTCTGCTGTGGTGTAACCTGAGGCTGCTGGATCTGTCCAGATGTCTGACTCGGCTGCTTCCGTTTCCTATCTAGAAAAACTCTCTGCTGAGCTGACTCAATAATGAGGGCTCTGTCCAACATCTCCGCATAAGATGTGATACCAAGACCGACAAGTCTTAGTTGCAAATGTCCATCCAGCCCCTGAATGAACTGCTGCATAAGTGAACTGTCCTCAGCAACTAGCTTTGGACAAAATGTGGCCAATCAGTCAAACTCTGCATTATAGTCAGTCACTATCCGATTATTCTGTCGCAAACTCAGGAAATCCTGCCGGCGAGCCATCTGATAAGCTCATGGAAAGAAACGGCTCTCCAAAGCCTCTCTGAATCTGGCCCAAGTGATGTTTTGCTCACCGATGATGGAACGCTGGGTAAGCCACCAAGTGTCGGCTGCGTCCCGTAAGTGAAAAGCAGCCAGCTCTACTTTCTCCCACTCGGAGCAAGCAATATAAAAGAAAGTCCGCTCCATAGTCTCAATCCAAGACAAGGTCACACTCGGATCTCTGTCTCCTCGGAAGAGTGTGAATCGACTCTTCATCAATTCTGCCAACACTGGAATCCTGGCTCGTGCCGCGGCAATGTCAGTGAGGTGTGTCGGAACGACTGTCGGGACTGGCGGAAACACTGGAGCTGGTGCTACAGGTGGTACTGGTGCATAAACCGGAGGAGGTACTCCCGATGCTGTTGGGTAAACTGGAGCATATGCTGTCAGTGGCACTGTAGGGTGAACATAGGTGGCCGCGACTGGGGATACAGTAGGTAATGGTATCGAATGTGGAGTAGCCGGTATCCCTAATGCAGGTGCAGCTGAGTACACTATATGTACTGGGGGCACAGGGGCTACTGGTGCCAGATACACGGTGGGTCCAGGTGGCGGTGGTGCCAGATACATCGTAGGCTGGGCTGGAGCTGGTGTCGGAAATGCCAATGGTACCCCTGGTGGTACTGGAAATACCGTAGCAGTGGATACTGTCGGTGCAGCTGAGGTAGGTACCTCTAAGGGAGCCATCAGGGTCTGAGAGCCCGACGCACCCACAAGATGCTGAGTCTGTCCCTGGCTGACAGGCTCATCAACAGAAGGCATCTCTGGCATATCCAGAGATCCCGCGGTCCTCGCACGTGGTCGTCCAGCACCACGTCTCGCAGCAATACGTGTAGATCGTCTCATATCTGTTAAATTATAATATAGATATTACTACATGTGTCAACAATTACTAAAATAATTTCATACCTAATTGCTGTCTGGAGATGTCCCGTCGCTGTCTAGTCCCCAAATTGACCTCGGAATTCTATACGAGAAAATCATCGGAAATCCATAATAAAATCCGAAACGAAAGTCCAAAACATATACGTAACGGAAAAATCCGTGCCACCCAAAATAACTGCCTAGACCAATATGTCTCATAACTAGGGCTAGTATAAAAAATGTCCAAAATACCAAAAGCAGGTATCTCACCCTGCTCTGATAATGAATTTGTATCAGATAAACCTCGAAAATCCAATACACGGAAATCAAACAAGTATTGCCAAACTTTGGCGCACTGATACCAAATAAATTGGTATCAGGTTATCTCAAATATCCAAAATACAAAAACAAAAATCGTAAAACTTAAGCTCTGATACCACTAAATTGTCATGCCCCAGAGGAGTCCCTGTCCGAAGAAATTTCGGCAGCATCTCCCCTGTACGGTGGACAATCTGAAACTTCTACATATCACATATACCTCAGCCACAGGCGGCTGGAATTATAACAATAAATAAAGTCAATAACCACGCAGTTTATATAGATATTCAGCCTCTGGCTGTCACAACCACGCAGTTAATAATAGTAATCACAAACAATAGTACTCTGACTCGAAATCCACCCTACTCAACTACACTCGTAAAAACTCAAATCCGACGAACTCACCTCTTCTGCCATCCAGGCAGGCATGTAGTAGAACAAAATCCAAATCATACCAAAAGTCCATCAAATGGAAGGATTCCATACAATATCCATATGAAAAATCCAAAACAAGACTAAAACAAAGTCTGATAGAGAAAAGCTAAAATAAAATAACAACTCAAAGACCAGCAGATGGACTAGCACTACGTGCTGTGGGGACCAGCGAGTGGAACTGCTCCGGACAGCCTCAACCTGAAAATATATCAACAATAGAGGCGGGGTGAGTCCGACACTCAGCATGTACAACTGATATGCATAATAAAACAAATAACAGACAACACTAATCATGCGTACAGTCTCCAGAATACGAGAAGGATAAATGCAACTGAAACGAAATCAGGAGATAACTGTACTAACCGGGATCAAAGTACAAAGGTAACAGGGTCGTCAGACCGGGGAAGTCATAATCCTGTATGCATGTCAATCATATGCATCCATATAAATGCAGCAAGTAAATGCAGCAATCACAAACAATAAATGCAATAAATGCATATGGTGACCGTGCACTCTGACATCACTGCTCCTGATGAGCGAGCGAGTGGACGGGATGCTGTCGGAGTACTCCTGTCCTCTGACCCCAAATCATAAATGGGGGAGCTCAATGCTCTCATCTCCCGGTACACGATGACGGGGAGGATATCTCTGCCGGCTACCACGCTGAGTCATCTGACCAACGGAGCTAAACAGAGTCCACCATTTGCCGGCTACCACGCTGCTACACTAAATGCCAGCGGAGCCAAACAGAGCGGAACTGACTGTCGGCTACCACGCTGAGTCCTCAGACCAACGAAGCCAAACAGCAGAACCGCCACACACCTGTCTGATATACCACTAACCCATGGGTGGTGGTGGTGTGTGCAGTACATGTAACTGGCGATGGGCTCAACCATAGTGGAGCCAACAATCGCACAGCATGAAATCATGATGCATGACACTAAGCATGGCAATCTCATGAATAACATAGTAATAACCATATAAATAATACAAAGTGTGTGCCACTGGAAGATGTATCAGATAGAAGGTACACAAATCAGATAGGGCATCAAATAAACCCTAGATCCAGAAGATAACATAGCATGTGGTTGGGTCACTACCTAAAGCATATATGATCAGGTAAATAATATGCAGTGCAGAATAAATAAACAAGCAACCATGTAACTATCATGTAGTGACCAACCGAAACAAAATGATTACACAATCACTGTTATATGTTAAACATATTATTATGCATATCAAAGACATAAGTTAAAGTACCCGCCTCCAATAAAGTGGTCCAATCCGGTAATCGAGATACTCGTCTCGCGTCAAAACCCTAAGTCACGAACAATCAAATATATTTTATTTAGCTACAATTTACATAAATAGCTAAATAAATTCTTAAGATCTATTTAGGACAAACCCTAAACCAACCTACTAACCATATAATCCAAATTCACTACAAAATGTATCACGATCCTACACTTTACCTCAAATCACAGCCGCTGCGGAAACCAGATGCAACTGGAGGGAATTTCTTCTGGAAATCCCACAGAACAAAACCTTGCCTCACTGAAAACAACCAGATACAGAGGACAAGATTAGAATCCAACACATCAACCTATCACCAACACAAGTTTAATTTGACCTTACCACAGATGAGTGTCAACAGTGCAAGGACCAACGATGGCACGACAGAACAGGGTGATCAGCCTTGTCCTCGGCGCACACTCCCTATCCCCGGTGATCTAGGGCACGAGTCGCTGTGATGAAGGCTCGACTCTGATGAGAGGAGATCGGAGAGGGGCGGTGGTGCCAGGTCGAACCTAGTGACCGACGAGGTCTCGGAAAGAAGAAAGGACGGAGTCGCGGTGGCTGGCGCTGCTTCGGTCCAGAGAGGGTAGCGGCTTTGGCAGGGCTCAATGGCGGCCGTTGGCTAGGGCACAGGAGGTGCGGCGCTGCTCCGTGCGTCGCCTGCGGCTAGGGCACAGACGATTGGGGCGGCAATGCAGAAGAGAAGAGAAGAAGAAGTGGAAGGGATCTTTGGTGTCGCGCGGGCACAACCACAGAGAGGAGAAGGCGTCGGCTTCTCCCTTGGTCCGAGGCTTATGCACGCGTGGGAGAGGAGAATGAACCGCCGCTTGGTGGCAGTTAGGGCAAGCCGTCAGCGCCAGTTAGGAGGAGGAGACGGCGTCGACGGGCTTAGGGCACGGCACGTGCGGGGAGAGGAAAAGAAATAAGAAAGGAAAAGTAAATAAATAAAAATCAACTTTTCCTCATTTAAATGGGTAGCCTAAAACAGGCTTTTCCCGGGCCTCGCTTTTATCCCCGATAACTCGTCCATACGAAATCCGAAAAATCCCGAAAAAATTCTAAAGATTCTGGAAAATTCCCTTATTAATATTCGTATATTTTCAGTATTTTACATCTGGCAAAAATCCTAGGGGACGGTAACCCTAGGTTGAAATCCTGGTGTCGCGAACCGGGTAGAAGTCTAGACGGGTCGTGGACCGGACGTCCAGCATAAAGACCGGAAGCATCGGACCGGACGCTGATCAAAGGTAAAGTCTCCTGAGTGGAGTAGGTGAGGGCGTGTTCCCCGGAAGAGGGAACAGTAGGCATCGGTTCGACCTAGGGTTTCTGGGAGGAAATCCGAATTCAGAACCGGACAGTCCGAAGACTGTCAATTTACTTACTTATATATTATTTGCTAGATTTTAACTCTGTTTTGCAGGAGAACATTTCTAACAGTTTCTGTACAGGGTGGGAGTTGACCGAGATCGGTCGACCGAACATGGTTTTCGGTCGACCGACCCCCAAAGTAGCAGATCTGACTTCCAGCGAGTGGACCGGGCTTGACCAAAGGATCGATCAACTGAACCTGGGGATCGGTCGATCGAACCAGGGATAAGGCTTGACCAGATTGGATGAGGAGGAGATCGCCTGATCGATAGACAGAACCGGGGATCGGTCGACTGATCCACCTCGGGTCAAATCTGATCCTGAGACTTGGGGATCTGGATCAGTCTTACGGAGCCTATAAAAAGGAGCCTCGGGAAGCAGCCTCAACACAGAACTCGAACAGAACAACCGGTTCTTCCGAACGCTCTCTTAACGCTTACACCACGGGCTACTACTCCGACAACTGACAACCCCGTAATTCTTGTGTATTATCGGTACCATTTCTTTATTCAGCACTTGTAATCCTTGATTGTAAAAGTTTTTTGAACTAATAGTGATTGCCAACCGAAAGTGATCTTCGATCGCAGGCCATGGAGTAGAAGACGCCCTAGGCTCCGAACCAAATAAACCCTTGGTGTCTCTCTGTGTCTGTGCTTATTCTGTTTATCATTTCCACTGCGTTAACTCGACCATTTTCCGATTCCGAAATGAATGAAAGCCATGAGCACTATTCACTCCCCCCCCCTCTAACGCTTTCGATCCAACATGCTATATGTGTAAGCTGTTGGAGCAATCCCAATGGTCCGCGGGACCATGTGTTTTGGTGTTTGGGCAAAGGGTTTAAGTTAGGTTTACCCTCGTTATTTGATATGTGTACTTGAGTTGTGCAGGACTGCAGGTGACACATGTGACTCAGGTTGACGGCTTCGAGTCTGGTGAAGGATGGCATTGAGGACAAGCCGCGGGCTTGAATGCATCTGAAGGACCGTGGACAAGGCAGCAAGGACAAGGGCCGAGGGAAGCGACTTCGAGGCATACGCGAAGGATGGCATTGGGACGAGCCGCGGGCTTGGATGCATCCGAGGGACGAGAGCCAAAGGAAGTAAGCTTGAAGGCAAGAGGTCAAGGCTGCAAAGAAGAGTCAAGTGAGTCGTGAGGGTCCGAGTGCGAGAGAAATGTACTCGGGATGGGAAACCCTAGGTTTAGGGTTGTACCAGTCGAATGGTACTAGTACCAGTCGACTGGGGGTGAGCACAGAAGCATTCTGTGCCCGAAATGGCTGGGATCAGTCGACTGGTCATGGGACCAGTCGACTGGTAGAGAGCCGTTAAGAGTGCCGTTGGGCTGGCACCAGTCGACTGGTGCAAGGACTAGTCGACTGGTAACGGGCAAATCAGGTTCTGATTTGTTCCAAGCTCTATAAGAAGGAGCTTGGTATGGCCGGCCAAGGCGACGAAATTAGACTTGGTTAAAGCCTAATTAGTAGTCACCAAAGTGCTCAAGGATCTCTTGTGTCCAAGTGTTCTTGGTTGAAATTGTGGTGAGGTTTCTCCACCCACAAGGAGCGGTTTGAGCTAGCCGGAGTTTCCGAGGACTAATCCACCGACGGATAGGGATCGTCCACCTCAAGGACAAGCCGTGGAGTAGGAGCCCTAATCTCCGAACCACGTTAAACGAACGTGTCATTGGTTTGCTTATTCTTTCCTTGTCTTTAGATTAGCTTTTGTATTCGTAATTTGTATTTGTATTTCCGCGTGCGCACTAACGAATACGTAGGAAGCGAGTTTTGGGGGTGCCGTCTATCCAACCCCCCTTCAAGCCGGCCGCAAGATCTCCAACAATTGGTATCAGAGCGAGGACGCTCTCCATTGGACTAACCGCCAAGGAAGCAAGAAGATGGCCTACTTGATAGAACCACCGAAGTTCGAAGGAGGAAGCTTATGGGACATCACCTTTTGGATGGTGAAGATGAAGAACTTCTTCGAAACGGATTGGGACACAATGATGGTGGTGGAGGAACCATTCGAAGTCCCAAAAGACAAGAAAGGGAAGAAGCTCCGACCACGACATTGGACGGAGGAGCAAACCACACGGTCAAAGGCAAACGATAAGGTAATATCAATTTTGGTAGATATTTTGCCTTCTAACGTGTTAAGTGATGTAGGTGAGTATGAAAATGCCCATGAATTATGGAGCAAAGTGAAGAAATTTCCATGGGAGGAATTTTTGCCTACACTAGAAGAAGAAGAAAAAGAAAAATCCGAAGAAACGGATGTAGTTGCTCAAGAAGAGGAGGTGGAGCAACCGGAAGTTAAGCCATGCTCAACATCCGAGGAGGAAAAGGAGGAAGAGGAAGATGAAGCATCATCAACATCCTCAAGGGTTGAAGAAGACTCCAAGACAAGTGAAGAAGAAGTCTTGGAAGTCAACCTAGTGAGTACCTCCACCGAAGCAAAGTCAAAAGATCACATTGTGTGCTTCGGGTGCAAGGAGAAGGGACACTACAAGAGTAGATGTCCATTGGGTAAGAAAGAGGTATCTCCTAAACTCAATTCAATCTCTTTAGAATCTAATTTGAGGTGTAGGAAGAAGAAGGAGAAGAAGCACATTAGATGCTTCACGTGTGGAGAACTTGGACACTACCACACAAGATGCTCGAGGAAGGGAGAGTTCAAGAAGTTGGAGCATCTAAAGAAGTGGGAGAAGAAGAAGAGGAGCTCAAGTCAAGGGGGAGCTTCAAGGGTAAGGGAGGTATACCCTAACTTGAAGGTTAATTCAAATTTAAACTCTTTCATGCATGCTAGGAAAAATAATGTTAATCATTATATGCCCATGCAAAATTTTGGTTTCAAATATCATGATCGAAATAGGGTAAATGTAGATCATAACCCTAGGAAATCTATGCATGATAAATTTAGAAATGATAGACCTAAGGAGACCCAAGGCATTAATCCCAAGAAGGGGAGACATATGCCTAGAAAGGGTAGGTCTAGGAATGTCCATGGTGGACATGTTGACTCTAGGTTTAGGAACCTAGAAAGGGAAAATCAAGCTTTGAAGTCAAAGCTTGATAATTTGGAGAAATTCCTTAAGAGATTCAATGTTGGATCTAAGGAATTAAGGATGATGTTGGGTAGCCAAAGACCCAACAATGATAGATCGGGCTTGGGATACCGATCTAGTCACTCCAAGGCCAATGAGATTCCATATGCTAGGGTGGCAAATGATCATGGCAAGGGAGAGTCCTCCAAAGCTAAGGGAAAGTCTTATGCTAGGGTTGCATATGACTATGGCAAGGAGAAGTCAATAAATGGCAAGGAAAAGCCATTTAATGGTAAGAAGAAATTAACCAAGGACAAGGTGTCCAAGGTTAAGAAAGTTACGTTTGTAGGCCAAGTGTCACCGGGGCTGGACCGATGTGGCCTAGCCATTGTGGATGAGTCACCTAGGGAGGTGACTAAGGTAAAGAGCTCTAGGGGGAGCTCCAAGAGTCAAAATGAGACCCATGGCCAATGGATCTCAAGTGGGTACTACTTGGGAGTCTAGAGGAGTCATGGAGTGTGCCAAATGGTTTGGAGACGAACTTGAGTCTCAAACCTAGGGTTTTGGCACAATTGGATTATGTTTCATGCAAGAAATATGACAATTGGGGTCATATAGCATGATAATTGGTTTTGGATGTATAGATGCCATATAAACCAATGCTAGGGATGCATTGTGGGTTGGTATAGGCAAATACATCAAGAGGAAGCCAAAACTAGGACTTTAGGTCAAGGTTCAATTGAACCATTTAGCTAGTTTTGGATTTTGTGTCAATCTTGGGATTGGTGATAGATACATTTTGTAATGTATTTTTCCCAAGTAGACAAGGGTACAATAGACCTCTCCACAAAATTTGGGGATTTTTGGAGGTCTAGGGAATTTCTGGTGCATTTCTGAAGGTGGCCTGAAAAGGTTGATTTTTTCAGAAAAAGGGTACCAGTCGACTGGTACAGATACCAGTCGACTGGTAATAGTATTTTTCGACCACAGAATGATTCTGTAAGGTTCTGTCGAAGGGGGCAGTCGACTGGCACTTGGGGCAGTCGACTGATACCAGTCTGAAATTATTTTCAGCATTGGTTTGTGACCATGTCAACTCACTTAGATGTATGGGATCCAAGGGGGATTAATACATGAGTTTAGGGTCAGTTTGGATGATAAGTTTTCAACAATTGGGATATTGTTGGAGAACTTTTTGGATGTTAGGCAAAGGGGGAGAATTAAGGTTTAGTTGGGAAAACCTTTAGTGCCTTTGCGTAGGGGGAGCCTTGTGATAGGCTCTTAAAAGCCCATGGTAAAATCCTAGCTCATTGGGGAGTTTAGGTGTAGGGGGAGCCTTGGGATAGGTTCTTAAAAAGCCCGTGGTAAAATCCTAGCTCATTGGGGAGTTTAGGTGTAGGGGGAGCCTTGGGATAGGTTCTTAAAAAGCCCGTGGTAAAATCCTAGCTCATTGGGGAGTTTAGGTGTAGGGGGAGCCTTGGGATAGGTTCTTAAAAAGCCCGTGGTAAAATCCTAGCTCAATGGGGAGCGTAGGTGTAGGGGGAGCCTTGTGATAGGTTTCAATGCTTGGTGCATTTCCATTCGGCGGTTGCCAAGTGTGTAGCCTTGGCAACGTAAGTCCATTCGGCGGTTGTCAAGTGTGTAGCCTTGGCAACGTAAGTCCATTCGGCGGTTGTCAAGTGTGTAGCCTTGGCAACGTAAGTCCATTCGGCGGAGTAAGTCCAAGTGTGTAGCCTTGGCATCGTAAGACCATTGTTTTTAGCATGTTTATTTGCTATATGTTTTCCCTAACTTAAACGTATTGCCAAACACCAAAAAGGGGGAGATTGTTGGAGCAATCCCAATGGTCCGCGGGACCATGTGTTTTGGTGTTTGGGCAAAGGGTTTAAGTTAGGTTTACCCTCGTTATTTGATATGTGTACTTGAGTTGTGCAGGACTGCAGGTGACACATGTGACTCAGGTTGACGGCTTCGAGTCTGGTGAAGGATGGCATTGAGGACAAGCCGCGGGCTTGAATGCATCTGAAGGACCGTGGACAAGGCAGCAAGGACAAGGGCCGAGGGAAGCAACTTCGAGGCATACGCGAAGGATGGCATTGGGGACGAGCCGCGGGCTTGGATGCATCCGAGGGACGAGAGCCAAAGGAAGTAAGCTTGAAAGCAAGAGGTCAAGGCTGCAAAGAAGAGTCAAGTGAGTCGTGAGGGTCCGAGTGCGAGTGAAATGTACTCGGGATGGGAAACCCTAAGTTTAGGGTTGTACCAGTCGACTGGTACTGGGACCAGTCGACTGGTGGTGAGCACAGAAGCATTCTGTGCCCGAAATGGCTGGGATCAGTCGACTGGTCATGGGACCAGTCGACTGATAGATAGCCGTTGGAGTGCCGTTGGGCTGGCATCAGTCGACTGGTGCAAGGACCAGTCGACTGGTAACGGGCAAATCAGGTTCTGATTTGTTCCAAGCTCTATAAGAAGGAGCTTGGTATGGCCGGCCAAGGCGACGAAATTAGACTTGGTTAAAGCCTAATTAGTAGTCACCAAAGTGCTCAAGGATCTCTTGTGTCCAAGTGTTCTTGGTTGAAGTTGTGGTGAGGTTTCTCCACCCACAAGGAGCGGTTTGAGCTAGCCGGAGTTTCCGGGGACTAATCCACCGACGGATAGGGATCGTCCACCTCAAGGACAAGCCGTGGAGTAGGAGCCCTAATCTCCGAACCACGTTAAACGAACGTGTCATTGGTTTGCTTATTCTTTCCTTGTCTTTAGATTAGCTTTTGTATTCGTAATTTGTATTTGTATTTCCGCGTGCGCACTAACGAATACGTAGGAAGCGAGTTTTGGGGGTGCCGTCTATCCAACCCCCCTTCAAGCCGGCCGCAAGATCTCCAACATAAGCTCGACTACTTTACATTTTGGATGATAATGAAAAGCACTTAATCTTGAAAAAACATTCATAGAACGTGAGAAAACTTCTAAGCATAGGCCAAATAACAAAGGAGAGAGAGGATCATCTTGCCTCAAGCCTCTTCTTGCACTAAAGAAACCATGCAATCCACCATTTAGACTAACGGAGTAAGATACCGTTGTTATACATTCCTTTATCCATCCAAAAAATTGTTGGGGAAAACCAAAACCATCAAGTGCAGACATAAGAAAACTCTAATCAACTGTATCGAAAGCCTTGCGCAAATCAACATTGAGCATACACCTTGGAGAAACCGGCTTACGAGCATACTTCCTCAATATTTCTTGGGCTAAATGAATGTTATCACCTATGGACCGTCCTTTGATTAAAGCCACTTAAGCCGGATCCAATACTATATCCATAACATTTGCCAATCTCGTCACCAATACTTTAGAGATAACCTTGTAGAAAACCGTACAACAAGAGATGGGCCTAAAATCCGTAACTCTTGGTGCATGATCAGATTTAGGGATGAGAGCTATCAAAGTATGATTCCATTGTTTTAGGAGCTGACCATTAGTTAAGAATTCCATTATCGCCTTGATGAAATCATCCCTTATATTGTCCCAAGCCGCCGTGAAAAATTTAGCATTGTAACTATCCGGACCAGGAGCTTTATCGTCGCCTACACTAAATAAAGCCTTCTTGATTTCTTCCTCCGTGATTGTAGCTTCAATAGATGATGCTTGAGCTTGCGATAATTTAGTCCCATACAAAGAAGAAACATCAATTGGAGAGCTTTGACTCGCTTCACCCAAGAGGCCTTGAAAATATTCCACAAATTCCATGGCGACTTCATCCAAACTAGTTGTTTGTTCCCCGGATTGTTTGATGAGTGTAGTAATAGCATTTCTTTTGTTGTTTCTCTTCACAAAGTCCTGAAAAAATTTGGTGCATCTATCACTATTCTTGAGGTAAATACTCTTGGCACATTGTTGATAGAAGAGTCTTTCCGCCTCCGCTAGCTTAATCGCCTTCTTTCTTATTATGCCATAGTCACTTGGGGGCTCACCACCATCCAGAAGGGCTCTTTGAACAACCTATAACACTGATTTTGCTCTTGATGCTTGCTCCTTGATATGTTGAAAGTGAAGCTTATCAAGTTCCCTTAGTTTGCCTTTCAACCGTGTGAGTTTTGTCTTGAGAGTGAACTGTGCATTGCCATATACGGGCGCCTCCCATGTATTCGCCACCAAGTCTTTGAATCCATCATGCAAAGTCCACATATTATAAAATTTGAAAGGCCTATTGGAACTTCTCTCTCTTGTAAAAGTTGAAACTATGGCACAAGAGTGGTCCGATAGAAAACTCGGGGGCGTAAATTCCACATAACTTTCATAGTCCGAAATAAGCCATTGTGAGTTCACCATAGCACTATCTAACTTGCAAGAAACCCATCCATTTGTCCATGTCAAACAACACCCAATAGAGCGAAGATCAACCAAACCACAAGTGTCAACAAAGCACTCCAAATCATGTATCTTGTAATTAGAAACCGGTTCCCCACCTTCTTTGTCTTAAATTGCCAATGGTGAGTTATAATCTCCCATAATGAGCCAAGGTTCCACAATTGTTTCACCAAGGAGGGTAAGAGAAGTCCATAAGGGTCTCCTTGTCATAATAGAATGAAAGCCATATATGAATGTCACCAAAGAAGACCGAGCCGTAATAGAACAACGAACACGACAATGTATATATTGATCCGATGTGTCGAGAACATCCAAAGTGACCCTGTACATATCCCATAGAAGCAAAATACGACCTCTATTAGAATAAATGAAATTATTTGCCATCCCCATACCTGAAAATTTTCTTCGCATGATAACATCTAAGGAGTCCTCATTAAGCTTAGTTTCAATGAGTGTTATGACTTGAATTTCCTTTTGCTTGAGGAGATGAATGAACCCCCATGTTTTAGGGGCTTATGGAAGTCCCTAATATTCTAAGATGCAATCTTCATTGTCCTCGAGAAGGGTGGGCTACTCTAACCCGCAAAATCCTCCCATTATGCTGAGTCTCCGCATGTGCTGAAGTTGGAGTTGATGTAGGGGGTGATTATGCTTCCACAATAGGTGCCGGAATCAAATGGGGGTTAATGGTACTGTCAGAAATGATAGTGCCCTCCGTTCCTAGAGTGACAGAAGTAGCCTCACTTGAATCAATTTGTTCTAGATATGCAGCAACCTCCTTAACTTTGGCTTGAGAATCAGTTGATTTTGATGATGAGGCCACACTATTCATGGATGGAGAGGGAGATACCAAAACCAGTTGTGAAAGAGGATCGGGTACATTTGGAAGAGGTGATGATTGTATCTCCTTTGGAACCATTTCTTCAACAACTTTTGTAGCCACTACAGGATCTTGTTCTGGAACGCAATCTAATGGTGGTGGAGTGTCACCAATGTCTTGTGGAGGCCCTTGAGGAGGTATCGATTATTTTTTCTGATACTGAAATTGTTGTCTACCTCTTGTAGGTTGTGATCGGTTGGGATGATGTTTGCTGGAAATCTTGCAATCCTCCTTACAATGTCCATGTCTTCGACAATCATCGCAAAAGTCAGGCATGACTTCATAAATAATCCGAAGGCCAAGTTGAGCTCCAGTAGGTAATGTAATTGGAACCTCTCTTATTCTCTCGTCATTAACCGAGACCTCCACCAAGAGTCTAGCATATGTCAATCGTTCCCTTGTACGGGTCAATTTGTCGGTGTACATCGGTCTTCCTATCTCCGAGCCAATGAGTCCAAGAACTTTGGGAGACCAACAATCCCGTGGCAATCCATGAATTTGAACACAAGCGGGGGCATACCTTCCATCCTCATAAAACAAAAAGCAACGCGGCATAATATTTTGGAACAGAGGAATCCCATATGCAAAATACGATCCCCCAAGTAGAACTTTGTCATGATCTTGCATTGTATCAAACCAATATACAACCTAACCACTTTTGTGCATGTAAAATTCATAATGTACCTTCCATCTAGAAGCAATGAAAGATACACCATTCTTTCCCGGATGCCTTCCCATGAAACCACCAACAAGACAAAAACCAATCAAATCTTCCACAGTTTCAATGTCTTCTTACTCAAAATTCAAACGCTGCCCGGTTGGTTGAGATTGTTGTAATTGGGTCGCCAACTTATTCCGTCGATTATCCTTGAAGAGGTTGGCATATGAACCATGTTTCTTTTGTCCTTGAGGAGTTGTTGCTTGAGTAACCTTCTCATCAATAGATGGAACTTGATCAGTTTCTTCAGCAGCAGCTTCAACACCTCCAGTAGTGATGGAGTGAGTTTCTTCGGCAAGGTTAGGTGAGAGAGCTGATTGAGGGAGAGAAAGAAGGTGACTTGGAGGATCACATGCCACCTCATTTACCATCTCAGCATCTTGGACCGCCACCTCAACATATGACACCTCATTTACCACCTCAGCATCTTGGACCGCCACCTCAACATATGACACCTCATTTACCACCTCAGCATCTTGGCTCGCCACCTCAACATGCTCTACCAATTGTGATGTATCCGTCATAAAAGCTACCCCATCCTCTTCAAATGAGATAGGAAGTAGGTACCTTGATAGATTCAAAGATGAATATTTGAATTCTTTTTTCTTCTTTCCCATTTGAATTCCTCCACGTGGATTTACAATATAGGAGAAGCAAAGCCAAAGACAAAAAGCAACCAATTGAATCACCGTGTAAACCTTTAATCTGTTCACGCCAATTCAAATGGCAACCAATGCTTTCCATATCAAAACAAGACCCAATTACTCCACGCCAAGTGCCATCCAATATTTCCAATTCAAAAGAAAGTCAAATTAATGACGCCAAGTGCCAACCAAGCTCAATTACTCCACGCCAAATGAAATTAGATGTCACCAAGAATTTCCAAATAAGGAGAAAACCAATAATTAACCATTAATGTTGAATAATTTTCCAATAGATTCCTTCTATGGAGCAACTTGAATTTGCACTATGCTTGAAAACTCCTACGAACTTCCGGCGAACCTCCGACGACATGTAAAGTAATAAGCCTTTGAAATATCACAACTTTCCTTCGGGCACCGGGTCGGAGGAAGAAAACCAAAGAAAACCAAAAGAAAACCGATGTAGAGGAGGAGGGGATAGGAGCAGGTTTACCGAAAACTTGCACGGTAACACATATGAAAGATAACCTCTATGCCGGAGAAAAAACTCTGATATAGCCTGTAACGCCCCGCCCCTCCTGCTAAGGCCACGGGGGTTACTTAACCCTACTTAACAACTTATTAACTTATTACAGCGGAAGTCTTACTTGTAAATTTTTGAAACATAGAATCCATATGTCATACCTTACATTATTTCAAGACATATAGGAATTAACATGATAAAATGTCATGGAGTTACAATCATAAAAATATCAACAAGCACAATTCATATTTAATGGAAGCAGGTCTTTTCTTCTTTAGTCAGTCACTACCACACACATCCTGCTAGCCCCTCCTGCTGCTCCCCTAGTCCATCCAACCTTTGCCCTTATCTGTGGTACAAGAAAGTAAGCTGTGAGCACTCATGGCTCAGTAAGTTCCTTTCCTACTCACAAAATCCGTATAGCATGTCATCAATCACAAAGCATATATCAAAGCATAAAGTATCATAGCATATCATACATGGTCATCATATATATCATGAGCACAATCATAGATATCATGGCATAATCATGGCATAAACACAAGGTAGCATGGCATATCATAACATGATCATCATATATATATGAGCACAATCATAGATATCATGGCATAATCATGGCATAAACACAAGGTAGCATGGCATATCATAACATGATCATCGTATATATCATGACATATTCATAAAGTATATGCAAGGTGAACTTTTTAAACATGCATCATGACTTTTTAAAACGTATAGCATAGATACTTAAACATAATCTCAACATAAGAGGGGATCCCGGCTTGTACCACGTACATAAATGCGCGCGTCATAGTAGGTCCAAGGTAGCAAGTCTTGAACCCTACAAGGCATATACTAGGCCCGTTTATTAGTCCATCGACCTAGGGGCACTTAGGAGCCCATCCCTAACGAGGCCCGTTTCTTAGTCCATCGACCCCGGGGCGCTTATGGAGCCCACCCTTGGTACAAGCCTTAAAAGTAAAATAACATGTCATATTTACATAGTCCATATCACTCATGTCATATTCATGTCATGAAGAGTACTCTTGATCCCACTTATAGGGAAGCAACTCTTTTAGGCATAGCTTAAAGCACGTATAATTGAGCACAAAGCATATCATGATTTTGAGCACACAGCATATCATGAACACATGCATAATTAAGCATACAACCTATCATGATCTTAAGCACACAGCATATCATGAACTTGAGCACATAGCATATCATGAGTTTAGACACATATCATATCATGAATTTGAGTACATAGTATATCATGAGTTTAAGCACACAGCATATCATGAGCTTGAGCACATAGCATATCATGAAATTTAGCACACAGCATATCATGAACTTGAGCACATAGCCTTTCATGAAATTTAACACACAGCATATCATAAAAACAAGCACATAGCATATCATGAAACTTAGCACACAGCATGTCATGAATAGAACCTAACATATATAAATGAACCTCGCAGAATGTCATACTCTCCACATATCATAAAGCATTGCATGTGAAGTTCATGGAAGAACACAATTAGGTCTCTATCCCTAGTGACAAGTGGTGGCCGAAACATATAGAGGTGGTTTAGGTTATCAAGCAACAAAAGAACATGTGAACCCTAAACATCTATCATTTCTTATGACATAAGAGGCATCTTAAGCATGTTAGGTATAGGTTCCAAGCTTTCTAGGTCCCCTTTCATAACCTGGCCGAAACCCATTAAGTCTCCTTTTTAGGTTATTAACAACATATAAGCATGAACAACCCTAACAATTTTCATATCATATTCCATAAGAAATCCTTTGAGCATATTTTATTAGGTTTCAAGTTCTCTAAGCCTTTAACCCTAACATGGACGAAACCCTAGCAACATGTTTCTAGGTTACAAGCAACATGAAAAGGTTAATCTTCATACTAACATATCAATACATATCATGAGAATCACCATAAGTACATTTAGTCTAAGTTTCAAGCTTCTCAAGCCTTTTAATCCAATGTGGCCGAATCTTGTAAGCATGGGTATTAAGTTCCTAGTGGCATATTAGCATGAAGACCATAAGAACTTTCCTAGCATTCATTTCAAAGAATAACTTGGACCACTTAGTTTAGAAATTTAAGCATCCTAGGTCTTAAAAACAAGGCCGAATACTAAAGAACAAGAATTCAAGTTTCAAGCAACATGTGAACATTAATTTATTTCATATATCTTCATCAAGTAGAGCATAGGTATCTTAGACTTGATTTAAACCTTCCTAGGGTTCAAGTCTTGAAATGGCCGAACCCTCATATATAAGAAATATTGTTCAACTTAACCTAAGATCATGGCATGTCACATTAGCTTCATATCTTGTCTTATGAGAATCATAGCATGCTTAAATTTTTAGGTTTTAAGTCCTTCTAGGCTCTCAACTCTATCATGGCCAAATATACATGAATAAGGAACCAAGTTTAAATTGACATACAAGTGGGAAAAAAAAAACATCAACAACACCACTTATCATTAGGTACATATCATGAGAACAAGGTAGCATGCTTGGTTTAGGTTTAGAGTTCTTCTAGTTCTTTTGTACCTTCTATGCCGAAAATCCAAGTTCATAAATTTATGTTCTAACCAAACATTCTAGCATGAATATATTAGTTTATCTCTCCTATCATAAGGTACATAACATAAGCCAAAATCATGAACATATCTTAGTTGGTTTTCAAGGTTCTTTAAACTCTCTTTTCCTTTTTTCTTTATTTGGCCGAAACCCTTATGAAATAACCATAGGTTTTTAAGCAATATTTTTCATAACAAACATATAGCTATTGTACCATAGGTGAGGGGAACTTACATCCTTTCGCTTGTGGTTTTCCTTAAGGAGGAAAGTGTTCTAGTTGTTAGGGAAGGAAGAAGTTTCTTCCTCTTGTGCCTTCTTTGATTTCCTTTGCTTGGGGAGGCTAGAACTTGAAGGTTTCTTCTTGAAAATTGGCTTGCTTGGAGAAGATCTTGACTTAGTGCTCGGATCAAGGAGTGGGAGGATCTCCTAGTCTCGGTGAAGAAAAGAAAAGAAGGAAGGAGGAGGAAGAATGAAAAAAATGAGAGGTTTACTTCTCATTTTTTTCTATTTATTCCTCATGAGGGAAATTTATGCCCTCATTAATTTTTCCTTTAATTCATCCATTATTCTTCTCTTGGTTCCCACGAAAAATGAGGAGAGGGAAGGGTGAAGGAAACAACTTGCCTTCTTCTTATTCCTTCTCTTAGTCAAGAGGGAGAAGAGGTGAGCAATTTGGTTTTCTCTAGCTCCTTGTTTTATTTTTCTTCTCTCCTTTAACTAATATTTTTATTCCTTCCTATGCATATGTTACTTTCTATCCTAGTGGTGATCATGCCATTAATCTTTCTCCATTATTGGTGGGAGGTTCAAGGTTGAATCCTTGGCCTCCACCTCTTACCTCTTATTTTTATTTTGTTTCTTACTCTTCTTTTTCTCTTATTCTTTTTATTTATTTCCATGCTCTTAATGAGAATAATACCTATGTATTTATATAACAAAAATTCATGGGTGTTACATAGCCAGTAGGATATCCTCTATGCACCCTCCAACTCCACCCGAGAACCTCCAGAGAAAAGGAGTCAACCACAAATGGATGAGCACCACCAAGGAAGGAAGAGTAGAAATTGAGGAGAGTTCTCTCGAAATCGTCGAAGAAAGAGCCTAGAAATCACTCACCTCACCGTGTCGAAGTTGACCGAAGATCCTAGAGAGAAGTTAGAGTTTCTCTCTCTAGGAAGTGGACACCCATCTCGGAGACCGCCCCCTATTGATTCTATAGCAGGAGGAGCTCTAATGAACAAAAGCCTCGATGAAGCCAAAGATATCATAGAAAATATGGCGCAGAACCACCATCAATGGGCATCTAAAAGGTCCAGTGGCTCTTTTACGAGGAACCTAATTAAAACATTAGGGAAATTCGACGTAGATGCAGTTACACTGATGTCTGCAAAGCTGGACACTCTAACCAAGAAGTTTGAAGCCTTGGGGAACAACACAGCTAATGTAATAACATGTGTTTGCGACACTTGTGGAGGTACGAATCACACTCAAGACACTTGCCCCTTTGGGCCGATACAGGCACAGATGAACCAACTTGAGCAGTGTGATGCAATAGCCAGTTATAATCAGAGGCAAAATAATCCGTACTCCAATACATACAACTCTGATGGGGGAATCACCCCAATGTCTCATACCAGAATAACCAGGATCAAGGACCAACACATCAGAATTTTCAGCCTGGGCAACAAAGCCACCAATCTGGGCAGCAGACCGATCAACAACTGCAGCCTTCACAACTTTCTAGGATTGAGAAGATGCTTGAGTAAGCTCTCTCAGAGCAAAAGGAGATGAGAAGCGGGATCAAACAACTGACTCAGAGGCTGGAGAACTTTGAAAAACATCAGAAAATGCAAGACAGCCAGATAGCTCCGTCCGTCTCAAGAGCACATAGCACATTCCCAGGGAAATCGGATTTAAATCCAGTGGAACACTGCAACCGCATTAAACTGAGAAGCGGATGTACTGTGGGAGGTTCCCAAATCACCACTCAGAAGGAGCTTGAATCAGAGAAAGAGCCCTCTGTCCCGCTGCCCAATCGAACTCAAAACAGGGATGGAGAAGAGGCTGCTAAGAAGGTTGAAGAAACCCTTCAAATAGTCCCACATAATCAGACGATCCCTTTTCCTCATAAGCTTATAGCAACCCAGAAAGATGAAGAGTTCAATCGGTTCCTGAAGAAGATCAAATAAATCTACATAAAAGTACCACAGATTGACGCACTACACCTAATGCCGAAGTTCATAAAATTCTTAAAGGGAATCCTCTCTAACAGGAGGCAAAAAGGTGACTTCGAGACTGTAGCATTAACAGAAAATTACAGCGCCCTCCTTATGGCAAACTCTCCACCGAAGCCTCAGGATCCAGGAAGTTTCTCCCTACCGTGCAGAATTGGTCCTGAACTTATACCGAGAGCTTTCTGCGACTTGGGGGCCAGCGTCAGCCTACTTCCGTACTCCCTATACAAGAAACTAGGCCTCTAGAACATAAAATTAACCACCATGGCACTGCAATTAGCGGACCACTCATGCAGCTACTCGATGGGAATAGTGGAAGATGTGATAGTTGAAGTGGGTGGGTGTACGGTTCCCACAGATTTTATTATTTTGGATATGGAGGAAGATCCTAAGATACCGATTATCCTTGGAAGACCATTCTTTGCCACAGCTGGAGCCATCATCGACGTAAAAAGTCACAGGTATCCTTGGAAATTGGTAAAGAAAAGATCGATTTCGATTTATCAGATGCCTTCATCTACAACTCCTCTCCTCAAGGACATTCTCTCAAGATCAACATACACAAAGTCGAGGAATGTAATTTCCATGAGAGTTCTCCTCCAGCAAACAACACGAAATACATTTGTCCTGCACTAGCGAAATTGAAGGCATAGGCTGGAGCATTAACCCTAGGTAGGGAGCCGTCCTTCCACGTGTTTAGTACGCCTTAACAAAAACAGGGTCGAGCTAAAGACCTAAAACAAGCGCTTCTTGGGAGGCAACCCAAGGGTTTTCTTATTTTTAGTTCATCATTCCTTTTTGTTGTTCTATTTCTCTAGTGAGTTTTAGTCTAGTATTTTATTTTGTGTATTTCATTTTTAGGAAGTTTATAACATCCACGAGCTGACCATGAGCGCTTTATATGGGCGTGGAGGCGATGGAGGAGCCGAAATGACGAAGGACGAATCACTACGAGCTTAAGGGAGCTGCCCGTGTGACCTCACATGGCCGTGTGGAGACAATATGGAGACTAAAGCCATGGGTCGTGCAACCTTGCACGACCGTGTGGCTTGTGCAGAAAAGGAACAGGCACGGGTCGTGCCAATTGGCACGACCGTGCAGTACTACCAGAGAGGAGGAAGATCATAGCCGTGCGGCTCATGCAGAGGAGAGGAAGACAGGGGTTGTGCCAACCTGTAGGGTCGTGCCACTTCAGCCGAGGGGAGAAAGAAGGAGGCCGTGCACCCTTGCACGGTGGTGCACCGTCGCGTTTGACCCGACCGTGTCTATACGACACGGCCGTGACTCAACCCGTGCATGCCGCCCCCCTCTCCAAGAAACCCTATTTCCTTCTCCCCCTCTCCCAAATATCTTCTCCTCCCCACTACACCTCACCAACTCCTGATTTTCCACCTCTAGAGCACACTTTTGCCTAGATCTACACTAAGATTTAAAACCTCCTCAAGCCACAAGCCCGAAAAGAGAGAAGAAACTTCCCCATTTTCCCTTCCTTCTCCTCACTATTTCCATTCTCAAGATCCATTCCCTCAAGGAACTCTAAGCCTCGCACCATGTCACAGATCTTGAAGAGGCTTTGTCGAGAAAGCGGTGGATCTAGCGGAGGAGACGCACTGGGAGGCGACAAAGGCAAAGGGAAGGCTCTTGCTTGAAAAGGCAAAGGAAAGAGGGTGGCACGCGACGAAGGTAACGAAAATGAATTCAATATTATTTTTAGAAATCCTGAGCAAAAAGCTAGATACGATATTCTTGTAGCTAGGAAAATCTTATGCACTAAATACATGGATCCCACTACTATGGATGTACTAAGAATTAGGGATGAAATAGATTGGATGATTAGTGTTTTAGATTGGAATGATATAATGTATGCTCATGCACCGACTTACCCCTGCCTAGTTCTTGAATTTTTGAGCTCATTAGATGTTAGATTTCCTTCTGAGGATGGCTACGCAGGGGTCATAACTTTTAGAATGATGAATAAAGAAGTTCGATGGACTTTTAGTGTCTTCAATGAGTGTTTTGGGTTACCTACTAGTGGTTCTCATGGATTTGATTGTGGTATTAATTGGAATGAATTTTTGATGTCGATTACTGGATTACAAGACCCTTATGAGCCCTCTAGAGCCAAAGCATCCCGGATGCAAAACCTGACCTTTAGATACATTCACAGTGTGATGAGTAAAATGATCTTTGGTCGAGGAGATAGCGATGGGGTGGTTAAGAAGACAGAACTCTATTCTCCTTAAACAATGTTAAATATAGTGGATTTTGATTCAGGGTTTCATTTCTTGCAAACTTTGTGGAAGGCAGCTAAGGAATCTTCGGGGATGATAGTATTTGGAGGATTAATCACCCAAGTAGCATTCAATCTAGGTTGTGAACTTGATGGATTAGAGGTGATTCATGGTAATGACGGGATCAACATCGATTCTTGTCTTGCCATGAAGATGATTTGTCAGGATGAGAATGGGTTTGCTTTCCCTAGAACCAATGGTTTTCCATTACCCCTTCCTTGCCACGAGCGCACTTCAGTTCGTGACCCCGCGAATTGGGTGATGTCTTATTTACACCCCGAGAATGTACCATCCATTGTAGAATAACCCGAGTACCATCAAGAACCCTTGTCATCAGGGTTCCTGCAGCCTTCCGGACACCCGGACCCTCCTAGACACTCTTATGCATGTGGCACGAGACCCTCTAGTTTTAATTTTTGAGACTTCCGTACCTCTTTAGACTCTCTTCATGAGAAGCAAAACACCCAACAACGATTGTTGGAGGGTCGCTTCACGTTATCCGACGACCAATTTAGGGAGGTACAGAACCATTTTAAGTTCACTAGGGACTTCTATAGTCAGGTGACAGGGTTCATTCAGGATTATGATGTTGACCAGGAAAGGATGTGAAATTTTATGGATGATATGGATATCACTAGACAATAAATAGATGCTTTGTATCAATATCATCAACAACTTGGCCATCATCTAGGTATGCCTAGATTTCCCCCTGGCTCACATCAAGGGCCTCCTAATCCCCCACCCCCACCACCGTATTGATTTCATTGGGACGATGAAAAGTCTGAGTCTAGGAGGGTGTTGTTGCACAACCTGAGTCAAGTCTTTCTTTTTGTCCTTCTTTTGTTTTTGCATACTTTACCTGCTCTTGCCTACTTTATTTGCTTTAGTTCATTTAGTCTTGTTCTATTTGCATTTTATTTGTTTCTGCTTGCAACTCATTTGCATTTTTTCTTTCCTATTTTAATTTTGTGGCATATTTGAGAATATCAACTGTCTACTTTTTCTGCTACTTCTCCAATAGTAAAATAGCTAGTATTTTCTTAGTTCATGAGTTTCCAGATGGTGTTAGTATGTTTGGTGTATCTTCTTCCTCTATCTTTAGTAGCATGAAATAAGCTAAGTATTGTGCGGAGTTTGGTATAAGTTTTGGCCTAACCTTAAGGACCTTATTTTCACTACACTTAAGTACTTAAGCTTGAATGGTAGATATACTTTTGAAATAGTTATGATTCATCCAAATTGTTTAGTACTTTCATTCCCATGGTGATTCCTTACTTACATTTTGGTTACTGGATAACCTCGGATCATGGAAGCTCATTTGAAAAAAATTCAAATCCCAACATATGCATCGCATGTGTAATAAGTGCTACATCTATAGCACCCCAAAAGAAAAAAAATTATATGAAAAAAATGAAATAAGGGAAAAAAAATAGTTGTCATGAGTGGAAACTAACAATTCACCTCTTTGAGACCGAGTTAGGTTACTGGGGAAATGAATGTTATGCTTCTCTTGATTCTGAGAAGTACCCTTTGAGACCTTGTGTAAACTAAGGAAAACGAACCAAGTGTGTGGCAGGTAAGTGCCTATCTCTGGGAACATTAGGAACTCAAATTATATGACGACTTAACTAGGACAAAGAATTGAAACCTGAAGAGTTTAAGATACTAACTGCACTGAGCACAAAGGACTTTTGCTTAGGCCATACTTAGGTTACTCCACAGTCATGTTAGAACTTTCGAGCCGTAAAAACTGTTTTTTGCGTTGCGGAAACCCCGAAGTTCTTAGCCATTGGATCCGTGCGAAGATAAAATTTTCATGTACTTTGTTTTGCTACTCTATATCTACTTTAGATCTACATGACAAGGGATATACCTTTGAAGCGAAGCCCTTCGCAAAATCCCGTTCGTCCAAGGTTCTTCGGATCTCGAGTGTGTTCAAGCGGACACACCTCTAGAAGTATCCACACAAGCAAGAGATGAAAAAAATAACTAAGAGTGTGCTAGCACCCTTAGAAGTCATGGCAAGGATGAGAGGGAGAGAAGAGAGGAAGAAGGGAGGAAGAAGAGAGAATTAAGTTGCCTTGAATGAGCACACAAATGCTCTAATTCTCCCTTTTAAGTGGCCGACCACTCTTGGAATACAAAGAGTCATGCCTCTTGGTTTTCCACATGAGGTGGCACACACTTGGTGTAGCCATGATGATGTGGAACACCATCATTGGCCGGCCCTATGCCATGTCACAAATGAAGTGGAATATGGTCAAGTCAAACTTGACCCTTCATCTTCCCTCTCTAGTTAAGTCAAACTTGACTCATTTATCCCATGGTTGATCAAATCTAACCATTGATTCAAGTCAATTTGATTTAATGAATCTCTATTCATTGAATTAAATTGATTCAATGAATCATAATCTAAATTAGACTCATTGGACACATGAATCAAATTTAGTCCAACTCAATTAATCTAATTTGGATTACTCTTAATTCAATTTGGTTCATCACATGAACCTAATCCTCTTGGTCCATCATATGAACCTAATCTCCATCTAATTGCTCTTTGTGTGCGACCCTATAGGTTCTTGTAACGTTGGCAATGCTCCTAAACCCATTTAGAAACATAAGTAATGAGTTGTATCTAGCAACACATCATTACTACCTAAGTTACAAGAATGATGAGATCCAACATCACCTTTGTGACTACTAATTGTGACTCTCACAATATGTGACAATGTCCTTCTATCCTTGACATCTAAATTGATCAAATGAGGCAAAGACCGTGTCATCCTCTAATCAATTTATATCTTGAACTCCAAGTAGACTCACTCTAATCAAATGAGCTCAATATCCCATATTGACTCATTTGGGCATGGTCATGCACTTAGTGGTCTCACTCTATCAAGAATCATGATGTCTCTCCCGTCATATAGGAGGGATAGATCTCATCTATATCACTCACATCACTCCGCATAATTTGTTACATACCCAGTAATCGCCTTTATAGTCCGCCAAGTTACGGGTGACGTTTGACGAAGCCAAAGTATGCAACTCCTTATGTAGGGAACCATGGCGACTTCAGGTCCAAGGACTCATAGTCATACTAATAGTCACATGAGAAAGTATATGACACTCATATAATGATCCATGATACTTTCTCATGGCGGGTCATTCAGTATACATTCTCCAATGCATACTTGAAACGTCCTGTAACCAACCCTTTTTTTTTTTTTTACACCATCCACAAAGCACAAACTAGCATACACTTATAACATGATACCAATCCCAAAAGTATATTATTTCATCAAATGTAAAAGTCATCATTCCCCACAAAATATAGCAAAGAAAACTCGATACTCTCGATGTCACCAAGGCAAAACCCTTCCCGTGAAGAACATAAGCTCAACACTCCCAATATCCGGACAATGTCATGCGCCCATCTCGCCTCCTTGCCTACTCCGTCTGTAGAATCTCCATTGTGCCCGGAGACACATCCTCACCTAAAATGTAGGCATCATGAGTCTACAACCCAGCAAGTACTATCTCATGTGATAAAGCATGCCATCCATAAAGTAGTAGAGATAGGAGACTAAACAATAGAAATATACTTAAAATATTGCATATCAGCAAAGGAAGTTGTGGTAAATAAAGTTCCTACACAGCTAATTAAGATGAATATACCACATATCCGGTAACCACAATAAGAGCCAGTCAACAGTCCCTTGAACCTAGAGGTACCTCGTAGAGAACATGCATCCAGTCCTATAGCCGAAGCTAACCATATCAGTCAAGTTTGGATGGCCCCCCCCGGAGCTCATCCCGGGTCACCCATCCCGTACTGCTACCACATATGCTCATATTCAACCATCTAACCATATAAAACTTATTCTACCCATTTGATAATTAAAACCGTATTCCAGTTCATCATTATTCTATAAACATGTCAATTCACCCTATTCACCCATATTCATGTTACAGCAGGACAGATATTAATTTCTATAACAAAACTGATAACTAGCAATGGGTAAAAAAATTTGCAACAAAACTGATGATTAATAACAGATAATAATTGCTACAGAACTATTAATTGACAACTAAACTTACAATACAATACCAAAGCTTTACGGAAAGAGAGGACATTACCCATGGAAGTTTCAATTTACCAGTAACCATTTCAAAATCATTCCTCAAATGAAAATTTAAAAAAAAAACTAACAGATCATTCAAAGGTTTCATCTCCAATCCGTAGCCACACCAAAGATTTCCAACAGAGAAAGTCAAATGAAATTCCTAAAGATTCCAAAGCAAAAATTACCATGAAGACAAAATTTCGAATTTAAATTCTCACCAATAGTCCCTCAATTGAATCCAGAACCCCATGAAAACCCAAATTATAGTAGACATCTCTAACAGGCATGTAGACAAACAGGTGATGTGCATCCCACAAAACTCGATCATCATGGAAACACAACTCAAAATTTAATTCCCAGTATATCGAACACCAGTCTAAAACCTCCAGAAAACATTCTGTGAAAATCAAATTCTATTAAAGCCGAAATCACTGTAAGAATTTTGAAAACATGTACGAACTATTCAACACTTTTCAGCTGTAACCTCAAACAACACAGTACTATCTTATTCAAAGCAAATCCGAAACATTCACAAGGGAAAAACCGAATGAATGCGCCCACAAAATCAGCAATGAATTCAACCGAGTCGCACAAAATAAGCAAAGAAATGAAATTCAATCGAATCACACCATTTAGACGCAGAAATCCCAGCAGCCCCCTTTCATCCACGAACCTCAAATCAAATCGATCGAAACCCTAAAATGATTCTCTGTTAAATCCAATGAAAACATCACCGGACAATCAGTATCGCGGCTCTGTCAAGCCACTGAAACCTGTTCTCCTATACCTTAGGGATTATCATGCTACCACAGTTAGATCTACTTGCCTGCTCTTGCGCTTCCCCGTCCTCCCCGAGACCCCCGCGACTTCCACTGCACGTCCTCATTTTCCCCCGTCCGATCTGCCCCTCACGGTGACGATCGACTTCCAAATCCAGCGTCGCCCTCAGCTTCCACAGCCGAAGAAGTAGCTCCACCGAGGGGTTGACGGCGCGTGAGGAGACGGAGGTTTGTGCTGTGGGGTGCCGGGTGATGCGAAGATTAGGACCCTTTATACCTAGGGTTATTAAGTTGGCAATAGCGTAGGTTATTAACTCAGGTGAGGGTGGCTAATGTACCCTTATTTGTTTCCCTAATGAGTGTCAATTTAGGTAAGTATAACCATTTAATCTATATTTGTTTCCCCTAGTTGATGTTAACGTAGGTAAGTTGAGTTATTTAACCCCTATTTAATTCCTCTTAATCTTATCATTTTGATCCTTCTAACCCTGTTGTACCAATTCATCCTCTAACCTCGTCACTATCCCCTTTTTTTTTTATGGAAATTCAGTAATTTAAACCTCCCGTTTATGCCCATGAAGCCTCATTCTGTTACTTTATTTAATAACCTCTCTAACTGGGGCTTAGGGAGCCTTACAATTCTCCCCTCCATATAAGAATTTTGTCCACGAAATTGACTTACCAAATAAATCCGGATAGCGGTCGCACATATCTCGTTCCGTTTCCCAAGTGGCCTCCTCCATCTGCTGGTTTCCCCATAAAATCTTCACCATCTTGATCTCCTTGTTCCTCAATTTCCGTACTTGACGCTCAAGAATCTGTTTTGGGCGTTCCTCGTAGGTCAGATCTGATGTCCACTGCATGGACTCATGTCCGATCACATGAGAGGGGTTAGATATGTATCGTCTGAGCATAGATACATGGAACACATTGTGTACCCCGGACAGATTTGGTGGTAGGGCAACCCTATAAGCTCGTGTTCCAATCCTGTCCAGAATCTCAAATGGCCCAATATACCTTGAACTGAGCTTCCCTTTCTTTCTGAACCTCAGTACTCCTTTCATTGGTGACACTTTAAGAAATACATGATCTCCAACTGAAAATTCCAAATCTCTTCGTCGCTGATCAGCATAATTCTTTTGACGACTTTGCGTTGCTTGCATTCTATTCCGAATCTTCTCCACTAGCTCCACTGTTTGGGTCACTATGTCTGGGCCCAGAACTGTCCTCTCGCCGACCTCATCCCAATATAACGGCGTTCTGCACTTCCTTCCGTACAACGCCTCATATGGAGCCATACCTATGGTTGCCTGATAACTGTTATTATAAGTGAATTCTATCAGAGGAAGCTTTGACTCCCAATTTCCCTTGAAATCCATCATACATGCTCGTAGCAGGTCCTCCAAAATCTGAATCACCCGTTCAGACTGACCATCCGTCTGGGGATGGAAGGCGGTACTAAATGTCAGCCTGGTACCCATTCCCCTATGTAGACTTTCCCAGAATCCCGAGGTAAATTTTGGATCTCTGTCTGACACAATTTGAACTGGGATCCCATGTAGCCTCACTACTTCTCTTATGTATAGCTCTGCATATTGCGTCATTGTGAAGGTGATTTTTACCGGTAGAAAATGTGCCGACTTGGTCAATCGGTCCACAATAACCCATACAACGTTTGATCCCTTAGGAGTGGTTGGTAGACCCACCACGAAATCCATGGCAACTTCTTCCCACTTCCAGACAGGGATCGGAAGTGGCTCCAGCAATCCTGCTGGTCTCTGATGCTTAGTCTTCACTTGTTGACATGTGAGGCATTCGTGCACTACCTTGACTATGTCCTTTTTCATACCTGGCCACCAATACAATAACTTCATATCTCTGTACATTTTTGTGCTCCCAGGATGTGTGGAATATGGGGTGTTATGCGCTTCATTCATGAGATCCTCTCGAAGTGTACCCGTCTTAGGTACCCAGATGCGGTCCTTGTATCGCACGACTCCACCCACAGTAGAGTAAATAGCTTGCCCTTTTTCTTCATCTTTCCGCTTCCACTCTGTTAACTGTTGATCCACCATCTGTCCTTCCCGGATCTGATCTAGTAAATTTGACTTTACGATCAATGCTGACAATTTAAGCTACTCCCTTGGCGCTACTACCTCCAAATTCAATCGTTGGAATTCCGATATCAACTGTTGTTGGCTGGTTAGTTGCGACAACATAGCGGATTTGTGGCTCAAAGCATCAGCTACCACGTTAGCCTTACCCGGATGATAGTTGATGTTACAGTCGTAATCCTTCACTAAATCCAGCCACCGTCTCTGTCTCATATTTAATTCCTTCTGTGTGAAGAAATATTTCAAACTCTTGTGGTTTGTGTAGATCTCACATCGTTCCTCGTAAAGGTAGTGCCTCCAGATCTTTAGAGCAAATATAACCGCCGCTAGCTCCAAATCATGGGTAGGATAGTTTTGCTCGTGTACCTTCAACTGACGTGAGGCATACGCAATGACCTTCCCGTTCTGCATTAGCACAGCTCCCAGTCCTGTTTTGGAGGCGTCAGTATACACCACAAACCGTCCAGAACCATCCGGGATCGTAAGCATTGGTGATGTCGTCAATCTTCCTTTCAACTCCTCAAAGCTTTTCTTGCACCGATCTGTCCATTCATATCTTACCCCCTTCTTAGTCAGCGAGGTCAGCAGCAAGGCAATCTGGGAAAAATTCTGGATGAACCTTCGATAGTAACCTTCCAACCCCAAGAATCTCCGTATCTCAGAAGCATTCTTTGGCGTATCCCAATTCCGGATTGCCTCAACTTTGGCCGGATCGACTTCTATCCCGTTCCTTGAGACAATGTGCCCTAGAAATGGAATCTGATTCAGCCAAAAGTCACACTTGCTAAATTTGGCATACAAACGATGATCCTTCAAAGTCTGTAGCACTGTGGTTAAATGCAGACGATGTTCTTGGCAATTTCGAGAGTAAATTAATATATCGTCAATGAAGACAATAACAAACTGGTCCAAGAAGGAGTGAAATACCCGATTCATCAAGTCCATAAGTGCTGCTGGGGCATTTGTGAGTCCGAATGGCATAACCAGGAACTCATAATGCCCGTATCGGGTTCTGAATGCTGTTTTGTGCACATCTTCCTCCTTTACCTTCATCTGATGATACCCTGATCGTAAATCAATTTTTGAAAACACTGTTGCTCCCTGTAACTGGTCGAACAGGTCATCAATCCTGGCCAATGGGTACTTGTTCTTGATTGTCACTCGATTTAGCTCCCGGTAATCGATGCACAGTCGCATGGTCCCATCTTTCTTGCGTACGAATAACACCGGGGCTCCCCATGGTGACACGCTTGGTCGTATAAAACCCTTGTCCAGCAATTCCTGCAACTGACCCTTCAACTCTTTCATTTCGGTAGGCGCCAACCGGTAGGGTGCTTTTGACACCGGCGTAGTCCCCGGTACTAGTTCTATTCCGAATTCCACCTCCCGAGTCGGGGGTAGACCTGGAACATCCTCTGGAAACACCTCTGAGAAGTCTCGGGCTATTTCCACTTCCTCCAAACTTGGTCGTTGTGTCCCCGACTTAACCGAGATGTGAACTAAAAGCCCCTCACATCCCTTGCTTAGCATTCGTCGAGCTTTGCACATGGAGATCATGTGGGGAACAGCTATCTGTGAAGCTGCTTGAAAAATGAGGAGTATTTCATTTGGTAGCTTCAACTTAACCGTCCGTTGTTTACAATCGATGACTGCCTCGTGCTGAACCAGCCAGTCCATGCCAAGGATCACATCAAACTCTGTCATTTCCAACACGATGAACCTCGCGCCCACCATATGATCTTGCATCATCATCTGACAGTTCTTTACCATCCTGTTGCTATGCAATTCCTCCCCTGACGGTAATGAAACACTATATCCCGCAACCATTCGTTCAAGTATAATGCCCAGTTTTGTGAGGTAAGCCTCAGATATAAAGGAATGTGTAGCTCTGGAATCTATTAATACACGGGCCGGAATATTGGCGATATAAATCATACCTGTGATAATAGCTGTGTCCAGGTCCACCTGCTCTTGAGTCATCGCAAATACTCTCCCTTTGGTTGGCTCCTTGAGCAGTGGACATTCTCTTGCGAAGTGTCCTGACTTCTTACACATATAGCAAGCATCTGTACCCCTCAAACACTGCCCAGCGTGAATCTTCTCGCACTTGGAACAACGAACCTTGTTTTCAGCCCTGACACCAGTGCCTTCAGCTGCTTGTGTCTTCTGAATTTGCTACCACGGCGGCGCCTGCTTAAATGACTGCTTTCCTGGATTCTAACCAGGAACTGACCTCTTCTTTACCAGCTCCTGCTGATCCCGTCCTTGATAACTCAATCTCTTGTTCTGAGCTTCCTTGACCATGTCATTTCTGTCTCTTTCGGACATCAGTGCTTGGTCAACTGCCTCTCTGAATGTGGTGACCCGACTCAGCCTGACATCATGGCGAATAGCCGGCCTCAACCCTTCGGTGAAGTGCTTCAATTCTTCGACTGGTTGGCTGGTAATCATAGGTACGAAATAGCGTCCTCTCTCGAACCTCCTGACATACTCTACCACCGTCATATCTCCCTGACGAAGCTCCAAGAATTCCCGTGCCAGTCGTGTCCGGTTGTCAACTGCGAAATACTTCCCATAGAATACCTCCTTAAAATCAGCCCAAGTCAAAATAGTCAGATCTACAGTCAGCCGCGCACCCTCCCACCATACCCGAGCATCATCCCAGAGCATGAATATCGCACACCTGACCTTGTCCGCATCTGTGAGCTGCATGAAATCAAATATCGTTTCCAGAGACCGAATCCATCCCTTTGCAGCGATTGGGTCTGTGGTGTCTTTAAACTCCGTCGGTCCAAGCTCCCGAAACTGCTTGTAGACCGGTTGCGTACTAGGTGTAGAACGTCTGGGGGTGCTCCCTTGCTCCCTAGCCTGCAATATTTGTTGAATTTGTTCCCCATGAATGCGGTTCTGCTCATGTAGAAGTGCAGTAAGTCCTTCTAGAAACTGGTTGTTCTGACCGCCCATCTCTCCGTTGTTGTTGTTCCTTCTACCAGCCATATCCTGTACAATTTCCGATTTAATCTCATTCATATCCCATAATTACATATCAGTATAACAAATCATAATATGACTAAGTTATCACATTAATTACAAAATTAAAATAATGTAGATCTTACAAACTGTTAGCTGAAGTAGTCGAGTTCCTGACGAGATGGCTAGCGCATGATGTCCCTTAGGAGTGTGGCTCTGATACCAACTGAAACGTCCTGTAACCAACCCCTTTTTTTTTTTTTTTACACCATCCACAAAGCACAAACTAGCATACACTTATAACATGATACCAATCCCAAAAGTATATTATTTCATCAAATGTAAAAGTCATCATTCCCCACAAAATATAGCAAAGAAAACTCGATACTCTCGATGTCACCAAGGCAAAACCATTCCCGTGAAGAACATAAGCTCAACACTCCTAATATCCGGACAATGTCATGCGTCCATCTCGCCTCCTCGCCTACTCCGTCTGTAGACTCTCCATTGTGCCCAGAGACACATCCTCACCTGAAATGTAGGCATCATGAGTCTACAACCCAGCAAGTACTATCTCATGTGATAAAGCATGCCATCCATAAAGTAGTAGAGATAGGAGACTAAACAATAGAAATATACTTAAAATATTGCATATCAGTGAAGGAAGTTGTGGTAAATAAAGTTCCTACACAGCTAATTAAGATGAATATGTCATATATCCGGTAACCACAATTAGAGCCAGTCAACAGTCCCATGAACCTAGAGGTACCTCGTAGAGAACATGCATCCAGTCCTATAGCCGAAGCTAACCATATCAGTCAAGTTTGGATGCCCCCCCCCCCAGAGCTCATCCCGGGTCACCCATCCCGTACTGCTACCAAATATGCTCATATTCAACCATCTAGCCATATAAAACTTATTCTACCCATTTGATAATTAAAACCTTATTCCAGTTCATCATTATTCTATAAACATATCAATTCACCCTATCCACCCATATTCATGTTACAGCAGGACAGATATTAATTTCTATAACAAAACTGATAACTAGCAATGGGTAAAAAAATTTGCAACAAAACTGATGATTAATAACAGATAATAATTGCAACAGAACTATTAATTGACAACTAAACTTACAATACAATACCAAAGCTTTACGGAAAGAGAGGACATTACCCATGGAAGTTTCAATTTACCAGTAACCATTTCAAAATCATTCCTCAAATGAAATTTTAAAAAAAAAACTAACAGATCATTCAATGGTTTCATCTCCAATCCGTAGCCACACCAAATATTTCCAACAGAGAAAGTCAAATGAAATTCCTAAAGATTCCAAAGCAAAAATTACCATGAAGACAAAATTTCGAATTTAAATTCTCACCAATAGTCCCTCAATTGAATCCAGAACCCCATGAAAACCCAAATTATAGTAGACATCTCTAACAGACATGTAGACAAACAGGTGACGTGCATCCCACAAAACTCGATCATCATGGAAACACAACTCAAAATTTGATTCCCAGTATATCGAACACCAGTCCAAAACCTCCAGAAAACATTCTGTGAAAATCAAATTCTTGTTGGGTTCTTCGGGCCGCAAAAATCGCTTTTTGCGTCGTGGAAACCCCGAATCACCCAAAGTCGTAGATCCGTGCAAGGAAAACCGAACGAAAATTACGAGTATGAGTTACAAAACTTTAGATCTACTCCTAGATCTATGTGTTGAGAACTTTACCCTTGTTGCGTGCCCTTTCGCGTTCCCGCTCGTCTAAGGAATTGCCGGATCTCTAGACCGTCAAGCGTCGGTCCTCTAGAAGTATCCACACGGACACGTAGGTGGAGAAAACCTCACACAAAGGTGTGCTAGCACCTTGGTAAGATTCGGCCAAGCAAGGAGGAGAGGGAGGGGGAGAGCTTGAGAGGGAGAAGGAAGAAGATACACCCACTTGAATGAAAAATGAATTCACATTCAAACCAAAAGTGGCCGGCCACTCTCCATGGTGAAACTCCCAAATTAATTGCATTAATTGCAATTAATATGAAGCCATTAAAGAGAATGGATTTGTAACTTCCATGAGGTGGCACCCATGATGATGTGGAGTAACATCATTGGTCCACATCAATGCCAACTCACCAATGAGGTGGCATAAAGTCAAGTCAAACTTGACTTTTAATATTCCTCTCAAGTCAAGTCAAACTTGACCAAATCTCTTCGATGGTTGATCGAATCCAACCATTCGATTCAAGCCAACTTAATATAATGAATCTAATTCATTTAATTAAATTTATTCAATGAGTCAAAATCTAAACTAGACTCATTGAACACATGAATCAACTTGAGTCGAACTCAAGTTAGCCCAATTAGGATTACTCTTAATCCAATTTGATTCATCAAATGAATCTAATCCTCTTGGTTCATCATATGAACCTAATCTCCATCTAATTGTCCTAAGTGTGTGACCCTATAGGTTCTTGTAACGTTGGCAATGCCCTAAACCCATTTAGGAGCATAAGTAATGAGCGGTATCTAGCAACACATCATTACTACCCAAGTTACAAGAATGTCGAGATCCGACATCACCTTGTGACTACTAATTGTGACTCCTCACAATATGTGACATTGTCCTTCTATCCTAGACATCTAGATTGATCAATATGAGGCATAGACCGTGTCATCCTCTAATCAATCTAAATCTCAAACTCCAAGTAGACTCACTCGATCAAATGCGCTCAACATCTAATGTTGACTCATTTGGGCATGGCCATGCACGTAGTGCTCTCACTCTATCAAGAATACCGATGTCGCTCCCTTCATATGGGAGGGATAGATCCCATCTACATCACTCATATCCCTCTACATAATTCGTTATATACCCAGTAATCGCCTTTATAGTCCACCCAGTTACGGGTGATGTTTGACGAAACCAAAGTACATAACTCCTTATGTAGGGATCCATGGTGACTTCAGGTCTAAGGACTAATAGTCATACTAATAGCCACATGAGAAAGTATATGACACTCATATAACGATCCATGATACTTTCTCATGGCGGGTCATTCAGTATACATTCTCCAATGTATACCCATGTGTCAGCTTGATATCTCTATATCCATGACTTGTGAGATCAAGTCATCGAGCTGACCTACATGCTAGTCTTATTGCATTAACATTGTCCCTGAATGTTAATACTCGACTAGGAATGATTTAGAGTAGTGTTCCCTATATCATCTCACTATCGATTCAACTAATCGATTGATATAGGTATGAACCTTCTACTCAAGGACGCTATTATACTTAGTCTATTTGGCACTAATACAAATAAGTATAATAACCAAACAAATTCCTTTATTAATATACAAGAATATGATACAATGAGTCCATACAATCATCAAATGATTGGCTCTAGGGCTCTAACTAACAATTCTATCAAAGCCGAAATCACTGTAAGAATTTTGAAAACATGTAAGAACTATTCAACACTTTTCAGCTGTAACCTCAAACAACACAGTACTATCTTATTCAAAGCAAATCCGAAACATGAAACATTCACAAGGGAAAAACCGAACTCAACTCACACACAATGAATTCAACGGACGCCAGTAGAACAAAGAAATGAAATTCAAGGAAATCGAACACTTTCAATGCAGACCTCACCGATCATTAATCCGAAACATATTCAAATCAAATCCGAATGAAAACTCAACAAAATGATTCTCTAACACCAATGAAAACACAACAAACATCTTCTTCACCAGGTCCACCCCTCTATACCTTAGGGATTATCATGCTACCACAGTTAGATCTACTTGCCTTCTCTTGCGCTTCCCCGTCCTCCCCAAGACCCCCGCGACTTCCACTGCACGTCCTCGTTTTCCCCCGTCCGATCTGCCCCTCACGGTGATGATCGGCTTCCAAATCCAGCGTCGCCCTCTGCTTCCACAGCCGAAGAAGTAGCTCCACCGAGGGGTTGACGGCGCGTGAGGAGGTTTGTGTTGTGGGGTGCCGGGTGATGCGAAGATTAGGACCCTTTATACCTAGGGTTATTAAGTTGGCAATAGCTTAGGTCATTAACTCAGGTGAGGGTGGCTAATGTACCCTTATTTGTTTCCCTAATGAGTGTCAATTTAGGTAAGTATAACCATTTAATCTATATTTGTTTCCCCTAGTTGATGTCAACGTAGGTAAGTTGAGTTATTTAACCCCTATTTAATTCCTCTTAATCTTATCATTTTGATCCTTCTAACCCTGTTGTACCAATTCATCCTCTAACCTCGTCACTATCCCCTTTTTTTTATGGAAATTCAGTAATTTAAACCTCCCGTTTATGCCCATGAAGCCTCATTCTGTTACTTTATTTAATAACCTCTCTAACTGGGGCTTAGGGAGCCTTACAATACTCATGTGTCAACTTGATATCTATATATCCATGACTTGTGAGATCAAGTCATCGACTTGACCTACATGCTAGTCTCATCGCATTAACATTGTCCTTGATTGTTAATACTTGACTAGGAATGATTAAGATTAGTGTTCTCTATATCTTCTGACTATCAATTCAACCAATCGATTGATATAGATAAGAACTTTCTGTTAGTGCGGGAAGCATCAGACGATCGAACCCAAGTTTTGATAATGACAAAGGGTTCAAAGTTAAGTCATCTTGTGATCTAACAAGTTCATGTTGCTTGCAGGAAAGTCTTATGTGATACTTAGGCAAAAGTCCTAGCTGCGGTTATGCGGGTGGAAAACCTTAGGGGGTGGTAACCCTAGGTCATAGGGGGTGGTAACCCTATGCGAAAAGTCTTGGCGGGTCAAGTGCTTCAGGAAAAAGTTCTAGGGGGTGGTAACCCTAGGTGAAATGTCCTGGTGTCGCGAACCAGGTGAGAGATTGGATGGGCTGGGAAGCGGAAGTCCATCAGAAAGTCTGGAAGCTTCGAACGCAGAGTAAAAGTCCATTCGATCTGGACGATCACACTGGCAACAGGTAAATTCCCTGAGGGGAGTAGGTGAGGACACGCTCCCCGTAGAGGGAACAGTAGGCGTTAGGTCGACCTAGGGTTTCCGGTCGGAAATCCAAAGTCAGACCCGGATAGTCTGATGAGTGTCGATTATATCATTTATCATATTTCTGTGGTAACTTTGTTTTGCAAAGTATGTGTTTGGCACTAACACATTTTGTAGGAACAAAGAAGCACATTTGACCTCGGAAAAACAGTGTCAGAGGCACCTCCATGGGGTTTGGAGGCGCCTCGGGAGCAAGCCGAAGCCAGTTGTCCAGAGGAGCTGGAGGTGCCTCGGATGAAGCTGGAGGCGCCTTGGACCAGGGCTTGAAGGCGCCTTGAGGAGGCTTGAAGGCGCCTTAAACCTGATAAGGTGCGACCAGGTTTGCGCTGATCCACCCGTGCGACTCGGCGGCCTGGAGGCGCCTCCAACACTGTTTAAAAGAGGGACTCGAGCAGCAGCTTAAAACAACAACTTCCGAGCAATCCTAACGCTACAAGCTACTAACGAGACGATCTCGAAGTGTTGCAACATCATCTCGATGATCCGGAGCTTCAGCTTTTCATTTCTTTGTTGTTAGTATTACTTAATTCTGTTGTACTTAATTCATATCTGTACGATTGTGATTTGATAGTGAATTGCCCAAAGTAATCGCTCAACAAGGGAGGGCCTTGGAGTAGGAGTCACACAAGGCTCCGAACCAAGTAAAAACACTTGGGTTTTTTCTGTGTTTGGTTTTTCCTTTATTTCTGATGCATTACTCTCGAACGATTTCCGAATCCGAAAAACGAAATAGCCACGAGTGCTATTCCCCCCCCCCCCCCCCCCTCTAGCGCTTTCGATCCAATACCTTATACTCAAGGACGCTATTATACTTAGTTATTTGACACCAATTCAAATAAGTATAATAACCATAAAGAAATGTCTTTATAAATATATAGAAATATGATACATCGAGTCCATACTACAATCATCATATGATTGACTCTAGGGCTCTCAATAACAAGTCATGCTTATCAATGAAGCTAGTTGATAGAGTTGGGCGAATGCACTAGGGATTATGAAACACTGCAGGGACTCAGGAAACATTGTTTGTAGCGTTTTGCTTGAGGACAAGCAAAGGATCAAGTTTGGGGGTGTGATGTGCGCAAATATTATGATCATTTATGCATATTTTAGCGCACATTCATGTACTTTATGCATATACATTTGTTGCATGATTGCCTCTTTCATCTTGTATTCATTATATATGCTCTTTTGTTCGGATATCTGCTCTTTGTTTGGTTTTTTGTTGATAGGGGCAGCTTTCGGAGCGAAAACGACAATTATCAACACATCGGAACAAGTAGAAGAACAGGACCGTGCACTCTTGGCACGACCGTGTGACTGGACAGAGGGGGAGCAGTGCACGGTCGTGCAATCCCTGCATGGCCGTGCGACCGAGACCGAGGCAGTTCAATACACGGCCGTGTAGGGTTGCACGGCCGTGCCACCCCGAGACCAAGACTAGGAAGTGACCGGCCATGCACCCTTGCACGACCGTGCAGTAGGGACCAAGGCTAGACACCACACGGCCGTGCAACCCTGCAAGGTCGTGCAGCGCCATCAGAGGAGGAAATGAACACGGCTGTGCCATCTAGGCACGACCGTGTCGGCGCAGCCAACCCTAGCCTATATAAGGGTTTTAACCCCTCTTCTCGAGGGGGGAGCATCGGGAAGTGAACCGACAGTTGGAGAATCATCTTGGAGCCATCCCACGCCATCTTGGACCTCCGTCCAGTGATCTTCCACCACCGCATCGACTCCAGAAACAGAGGATTGGACTCGAAGGCCACTCGTCGACATAGGATAAGCATATTCTCTTCTTCTCTCTCCGTATCTGAAGGTTGTATGTTTATATACGTTATGCCTTTGGGTATTTCTCCGACACTTATGGAGTAGATCCTTTATTCTAGGATTAGGGAGTAGTTGCGGTTTGGTTTGATGTGAAACTCATATTGTACTTACACTTGTTGGATGATCTTTTGTGTTTTGTTTCAATTGCATGTTGCTTGATTGCGTAGAACTTGTTAACCTCGTAGAGGGATTATTCCTATATTTTACACCCGAGGGACCCTAATACAGGGGTAACCCGTTCATAGATGTCTAGGATACTTCCTTGAAAGGAGAGGCAAATTCTCCTCAAGGAAGCAAGAGACCAAACACTACAACAAAAATCTTCATAGACATCGGTTTTCCACCGGTGTCTATTTCATTTTCGACCGATGTCTATGAAGCCGATGTTAAAAGTCTGCCATTTTAGACATCGGGTTAAAACCGGTGTAGTATCACTTAACGACACCGGTTTTCAAATCGGTTATTAATAGGTGTAGTATCACTTAACGACACCGTTTCATCAACGGTGTAAAACCGATGTAATATTGTATGTTAATAACACCAGTTTTGGCAGCGGTAAATGACCGATGTAATATTAGTAAATAACACCGGTTTTACAGCGGTAGAAAACTGATGTAATATGTATATTTTTTAACAGCACAAATTTGATTTCCGAAATAATGAAAAACCGACAATAACAAAAAAAATACACAAATATTCATAAATTATACAAATATTCTTCATTCAATAATATCCATAAAATACACAAATATTCACAAATTATATAAATAATCTTCTTACAACAATATCCATAAAATACCCAAACATTCTTTTTACATCAAAAGATAGCTAATAGATATCAAAATCACGGTAGAACATTCTTTTAACACATCAAGGTAGAACCGCACTTCAAATGTAATCTAGCATGCATTCAGCCCACTCGAACCGCACTTCATCAATTTCAACTCTGAAGTACTTGAGATTTGTAAACTGTAAAAACACATAAATCCACCATATGTCAAATAACTAAAACAAATGTGTACATGTATCAAATAAAATAGAATACTGAGTTTTTAAAGGCTGCTGTGGAAGATAACGAATATAACATAGAATCTAAAACTTTCATATATGACACTTAGTATATGCTGCTTAGAATATAACATAGATAATTTGCTCCTTCTAATTCAAGTGTACAAATCGATAAGAACTGACAACATCATACAACAACTTACTAGGCATGATAATGGTTGAACAAAGAAATATGACTACACAACAAATCCAGTGAAGCATAGAAGAACAAAGCTACCTCTGATGAAGAGATATACTATTTATTGTACTAACTCTGATGCCATCTTGGTATCCTGAATATCCTGCACTAAGCCCCCTATTTTTTGTGATTTCTGCTACCAACCACAGTAGCAAGGAATGCGGCAAGAAGGCAGCTGCCTCCTTAGTTCAGCACCCAAAATAGCAAGTTAGAGCTTCCTTTTGGGTCCATTCAATCCTCTAGTAAGTAGAAACTATTTTCCCTTTGGTTTATGATGGATTTGGAGTGTCTTGACCTAAGATATAATCCTCTTGTAGCCCTCTATATTAAAGGCCAGCATACATGGAAAATTCAGCATGTTCTTCTGAAGTCATAACAAGGTAGGTAAACTTTACTTGTAGTTTTTATTCATTTGCTTCATGTAGGAGTAGATTCTAGTAAATTCCCACACATTTAATGTTTAATGATCGGCTAGGGATAAATTAGGGATCAACATGATCATTTCCTCACTATGATTCAGTGTGTTTCTTTTTTGCGATTTCTATATAAATTCCATAAAATCATGGTTTAGTAAGTAATGAAGTCCTGTTGGGAGAAATTTTTCTTGCTAGTGAATTGATACAACAGTTTACTGTCCTAATTCCATTTGTGGAAACAAAATTGTCAGTATAGATTTTGGCAAAAGTTGGAATATAAAATTTGTTTATTTATCTCCTCATAAATTTTTTGATAGGATATAAATAATTTAACCTGAAAAATCTAAAAAAGTTAATGTAGGCTATACACTCAGAGCTAATATCAATTAATTTCAATATTCCAAGTGATAAAATATTGCATATAGCTCAATGGAAAGATAAGATCCATATAGTTAAGCCCAAATAATTAAGACAAACACATCACGATTAACATGATAAAGATTAATTATATTAAAATTAACAACCCCGATAATGGAGGCGATGGAAGATTGCAGTGATGCTTATTTCACCAAAAAAAATGCCTTTAGTGTTGAGCATGAATGGCATCATCACATGGACAGAAGACGAGTGTGGTCCTCTATTGTCTTTAAAGACTCGCCTCAAAAAAATATATGGGAAAATGACTTTCCAAAACCTTCATTATAGATAAACAAATACCTTCATAATCCCATATATTGAGGAAGCCATCCTCAGCAGCACTTCTAAAAATTGATGCTTTGTCAAGAAACCACTGGAATAAAGTCAAAAGGACAGTAAGTTATAGCAACAGTTAATAGAAGTATTCCAATGCTAATAATATAGTAATATAGCATGCCTGAACATAGAGAATAGCAGCCTTGTGACCATCAAATTTGTGTACTGGTGCACCAACACCACCAGAAGTTAGGTTACGTTGATCAAACATATGCACAGACTTATTAACAAACCTGAGAAAAAATATGATCATAGATAAAGAAATGCTAAGGCTGCATATAATCACTGACTCACAAACTCAAGACATCATGTTTATAGGAGAAAGTAACAAAATACTGCCTAAGAACCAGCAGAGGTTGTTGGAGGATCGGTGGCCGGCTTGATGGGGAGTTGGATAGACGGCGCCCCCAAATCCTTGCTTCCTATGATGTTAGCGCAGCGGAATACAAACAAACACAAATAGAAAGCTAAACACTAAATACAAGAATGGAAATGCAAACCGCTAACACGATTGTTTATGTGGTTCGGAGATAACTTGCTCCTACTCCACGGCTGTCCGTAAGGTGGACGATCCCTCAATCCGTCGGTGGATTAGTCCCCGGCAAACTCCGGCTAGCTCAACCTCCTTGTGGGTGGAGAAACCTCACCACAACACTCACCAACAACACTTGGACACAAGGGAACCTTGAGCACTTTGGTGACTACTAATTAGGCTTTAACCAAGTCTAATTTCGTCACCTTGGCCGGCCATACCAAGCTCCTTCTTATAGAGCTTGGAACAAATCAGAACCTGATTTGCCCGTTACCAGTCGACTGGTCCTTGCACCAGTTGACTGATGCCAACCCAACGACTCTCCAACGGCTATCTACCAGTCGACTGGTCCCAGGACCAGTCGACTGATCCCAGCCATTTCGGGCACAGAACCTCTCTGTGCTTACCCCTAGTCGACTGGTTCAAGTACCAGTCGACTGGTACAACCCTAAACTTAGGGTTTCCCATCCCGAGTACATTTCTCTCGCACTCGGACCCTCACGACTCACTTGACTCTTCTTTTGCAGCCTTGACCTCTTGCCTTCAAGCTTACTTCCTTTGGCTCTCGTCCCTCGGATGCATCCAAGCCTGCGGCTCGTCCCAATGCCATCCTTCACGTATGCCTCGAAGTTGCTTCCCTCGGCCCTTGTCCTCGCTGCCTTGTCCACGGTCCCTCGGATGCTCCATCCTTCACCGGACCCGAAGCTGTCAACCTGAGTCATATGTGTCACCTGCAGTCCTGCACAACTCAAGTACACATATCAAATAACAAGGGTAAACCTAACTTAAACCCTTTGCCCAAACACCAAAACACATGGTCCCGCAGACCATTGGGATTGCTCCAAGAATCTCCCCGTTTTTGGTGTTTGGCAATACGTTTAAGTTAGGGAAAACATATAGCAAATAAACATGCTAAAAACAATGGACTTACGATGCCAAGGCTACACACTTGGACTTACACCGCCGAATGGACTTACGATGCCAAGGCTACACACTTGGACTTATAATGCCGAATGGACTTACGTTGCCAAGGCTACACACTTGGCAACCGCCGAATGGACTTACGTTGCCAAGGCTACACACTTGGAAACCGCCGAATGGACTTACATTGCCTAGGCTACACACTTGGCAACCGCCGAAACAATGCACCAAGCATTGGAACCTATCACAAGGCTCCCCCTACACCTAAGCTCCCCATTGTGCTAGGATTTTATCACAAGGCTTTTTAAGAACCTATCACAAGGCTCCCCCTACACCTACGCTCCCCATTGAGCTAGGATTTTATCACAGGGTTTTTTAAAAACCTATCCCAAGGCTCCCCCTACACAAAGGCACTTTCAGGTTTTCCCAACTAAACCTTACTTCTCCCTCTTTGCCTAACATCCAAAAAGTTCTATAACAATATCCCAATTGTTGAAAACTTGTCATCTAAATTGACCTTAAACTCATGTATTAATCCCCCTTGGATCCCATACATCTAAGCGAGTTGACATGGTCACAAACCAATGCTGAAAACAATTTCAGACTGGTATCAGTCGACTGCCCTAAGTGCCAGTCGACTGCCCCCTTCGACACAACCTTACAGAACCATTATGTGGTCAAAAAACACTGTTACCAGTCGACTGGTATCTGTACCAGTCGACTGGTACCCTATTTCTGAAAAAAATCAGCCTTTTCAGGCCACCTTCATAAATGCACCAGAAATTCCCTAGACCTCCAAAAATTCCCAAATTTTGTGGAGAGGTCTATTGTACCCTTGTCTACTTGGGAAAAATATATTACAAAATATATCTATCACCAATCCCAAGATTGACACAAAATCCAAAACTAGCTAAATGGTTCAATTGAACCTTGACCTAAAGTCCTAGTTTTGACTTCCTCTTGATGTATTTGCCCATACCAACCCACAATACATCCCTAGCATTGGTTTATATGGAATCTATACATCCAAAACCAATTATCATGCAATATGACCCTTAATGTCATATTTCCTTGCATGAAACATAATCCATGTGTGCCAAATCCCTAGGTTTGAGACTCAAATCCATCTCCAAACCTTTTGGCACACTCCATAGCTCCTCTAGACTCCCAAGTAGTACCCACCTGAGATCCATTGGCCATGGGTCCCAAATTGACTCTTAGAGCTCCCCCTAGAGCTCTTAGCCTTAGCCACCTCCCTAGGTGACTCATCCACAATGGCTAGGCCACATCGGTCCACCCCCGGTGACACTTGGCCTACAAACGTAATTTTCTTAACCATGGACACCTTGTCCTTGGTTAATTTCTTCTTACCATTAAATGACTTTCCCTTGCCATTTATTGATTTCTCCTTGCTATAGTCATATGCAACCCTAGCATAAGACTTTCCCTTAGCCTTAGAGACCTCTCCCTTGCCATGATCATTTGCCACCCTAGCATATGAACTCTCATTGGCCTTGGAGGGACTAGATTGGTATCCCAAGCCCGATCTATCATTGTTTGGTCTTTGGCTCCCCAACACCATACTCAATCCCTTAGATCCAATAGTGAATCTCTTAAGAAATTTCTCCAAACCATCAAGCTTTGCCTTCAAAGCTTGATTTTCCCTTTCTAGGTTCCTAAACCTAGAGTCAACATGTCCACCTTGGACATTCCTAGACCTACCCTTTCTAGGCATGTGTCTCCCCTTCTTGGGATTAATGCCTTGGTTCTCCATTACCTTCTTCTCCTTAGGTAATGAGAATTTAACGTGTCTAGGTCTATCATGTATAGGTCTCCTAGGGTTATGATCTACATTAACCCTATTCTTATCATGATATCTAAATCCAAAATTTTCCATTGCTACATAATGATAATCATTATTTCTCCTAGCATGCATGGGAACATAAGAATTTGAATTTGAATTACACTTCAAATTAGGGTATACCTCACTTACCCTTGAAGCTCCCCCTTGACACTTGCTTCTCTCCTTCTTCTCCCATTTCTTTAGATGCGCTAGCTTCTTAATTTCTCCCTTCTTGGGGCATTTGGTGTGGTAGTGGCCCTTCTCTCCACACGTGAAGCATATGATGCGCAATCTCCTCCTTTGGGCTTCTTCACTCCTACAACCCTTGTTAGTGTTTAAATTAATTTGAATGAGTTTAGGAGATACCTCTTTCTTACCCATAGGACATCTACTTTTGTAGTGTCCCCTTTCATTGCACCCAAAGCACACAATGTGAGCTTTTGATTTTGCTTCGGTGGAGGTGCTCACTAGGTTGACCTCCAAGACCTCTTCTTCATCCTCTTCACTTGTCTTGGACTTTTTTTCAACCCTTGAGGATGTAGATGATGTCTCATCTTCCTTCTCCTCCTCGGATGTTGAGCATGACTCAACTTCCACTTCTTCTTTTGATGTTGAGTTGGTCTTCACATCTGATTGGTCCTTCTTCTCCTCTTGGACCACTTCATTGCTTTCTTCGGATTTTTCTTGTTCTTCTTGTGTAGGCAAAAATTCCTCCTATGGTAATTTCTTCACTTTGCTCCACAATTCATGGGCGTTCTCATATTTACCTACACCACTTATCACATTAGGAGGCAATAAATCAATTAAAATGCTATTACCTTTGAGTTTTCCTCCGATCGTGAGGTTTGCTCCTCCGTCCAATGTCGTGTTCGGAGCTTCTTTCCTTTCTTGTCTCTTGGGGCTTCAAATGGTTCTTCGACGACCATCATTGTGTCCCAATCCGTGTCGACGAAGCTCTTCATCTTCACCATCCAAAAGGTGATGTCCCCAAGGCTTCCTCCTTCAAATTTTGGAGGGACAATAAACCCGGCCATCTTATGCTTCCTTGGCGGTTAGTCCAACGGAGAGCGTCCTCGCTCTGATACCACTTGTTGGAGGATCGGTGGCCGGCTTGAAGGGGGGTTGGATAGACGGTGCCCCCAAATCCTTGCTTCCTATGATGTTAGCGCAGCGGAATACAAACAAACACAAATAGAAAGCTAAACACTAAATACAAGAATGGAAATGCAAACCGCTAACACGATTGTTTACGTGGTTCGGAGATAACTTGCTCCTACTCCACGGCTGTCCGTAAGGTGGACGATCCCTCAATCCGTCGGTGGATTAGTCCCCGACAAACTCCGGCTAGCTCAACCTCCTTGTGGGTGGAGAAACCTCACCACAACACTCACCAACAACACTTGGACACAAGGGAACCTTGAGCACTTTGGTGACTACTAATTAGGCTTTAACCAAGTCTAATTTCGTCGCCTTGGCCGACCATACCAAGCTCCTTCTTATAGAGCTTGGAACAAATCAGAACCTGATTTTCCCGTTACCAGTCGACTGGTCCTTGCACCAGTCGACTGATGCCAGCCCAACGACTCTCCAACGGCTATCTACCAGTTGACTGGTCCCAGGACCAGTCGACTGATCCCAGCCATTTCGGGCACAGAACCTCTCTGTGCTTACCCCCAGTCGACTGGTTCCAGTACCAGTCGACTGGTACAACCCTAAACTTAGGGTTTCCCATCCCGAGTACATTTCTCTCGCACTCGGACCCTCACGACTCACTTGACTCTTCTTTTGCAGCCTTGACCTCTTGCGTTCAAGCTTACTTCCTTTGGCTCTCGTCCCTCGGATGCATCCAAGCCCGCGGCTCGTCCCAATGTCATCCTTCGCGTATGCCTCGAAATTGCTTCCCCCGGCCCTTGTCCTCGCTGCCTTGTCCACGGTCCCTCGGATGCTCCATCCTTCACTCGACCCGAAGCCGTCAACCTGAGTCATATGTGTCACCTGCAGTCCTGCACAACTCAAGTACACATATCAAATAACAAGGGTAAACCTAACTTAAACCCTTTGCCCAAACACCAAAACACATGGTCCCGCAGACCATTGGGATTGCTCCAACAGAGGTTATAGAATGGGAATAAATAAACATCAAGAATATACGTAGTCAAAATAAGATTTTGATTATGGGGGTTCCAGTCCACACAATGAAGGTCGGTAGTATGAGCTTTCTCGACCTTGCATCAAAGAGTATGTTATTAGAAAAAAAAAAGTAAAATAGAATAAGATGAAACTAAAAAAGTGTCCATATATTATGACGTATAGACATAAATTCTTCATTAAGATTTGTTTGTATCAACCTATGCAAATTCTTAAAGAGACAAGTAAGGACCTCTAGAAAGCACAAAAGGCTCAGTAGGACACAGCTAGTGCAAATTCCACATTGAGTTAATGTTCTGTCAATATCTGAAATATGTAATCTTTTTATTAATATGAACATCCATATGTATCCATGAAATAATTGTCTTTTGACTATTGACTAACCAAATCTGGACAGGATCCATTAGCTCCCAACATAGGATGACTATTTGGTTGCAAGTCAACATCCTAGATAAGAACCTTCAAAAAAAATATATTAGTTGCATTGCAGCTTACCTTCTTCATAGCAACTCCGAACAAAGAAATGCAAGAAAGCATTCCGTCCAAGACATCAATTTTCAATAGGCAAACAACAAATGATGCTGAAACAGGAGCAGGTTTCTCAATGGTTGGTTCTTTCCTAACAGCCTCTGATTCATTTTCAAGTTCCTCAACATCATCATCATCACCCATGTCAAGACCATCATCCTCACTTTCACTTTCCTAAACACAGGAAAAAAGAGAGTACTTGTTATAAATAAAATAAACTTAAATATCTGATAGAAAGAAACATGTAAGAAAAGAACTGATTCTCACATGTGAGAGTAAAGCAAATAGTAGATAAGCATAATCACTAGCAAGCAACAAAATTAGCTAATAGGAAGAGAAGATTTTTATTTAAACAGATAAACTCAGAAACTCAAAAAGATTCTACTTATATTGACATAATAAATTTTCAAAAGAACAAAATGAAATAGGAAGAGAAGATTTTTATTTAAACAGATAACCTCATAAACTCAAAAAGATTCTACTTATATTGACATAATAAATTTTCAAAAGAACAAAATAAAAGATTCTTCCTTCATTCTTAAACCTCATAAATCTAAGCAACATGGAGGAGAAAGGTTTCCATCCCGGGCAAGGCAGCCGCAATCTTTCGAAAGAGAGCCTGAAAAGATTGAGGAAGCAATTAGTAACCGCAGTCCTTGAAAAATCAGAAATATTCAGATAAATAAATAAGAAGCCATTGGATTTGATGGAAAAATTGATCCACAAACTTATTCTCAGCCATGAGAATAAAATATTGAAGCCCGAGTTAATAATAGTGTATATGTTAAGTCCATATAAATCCTATTCATTAGCTAACTTCCCTTGCTAGCCTTGTGAGACTAAATTAGCATGCCATTGTTAAGCATTTTGTCAGGAATTGAACATAATTAGGCACGTAAAGATGACATATGTTTGCTTTCAGTGCATCTGTCTAACAAGTATAACATCATTAGTTTAATGATCTTTGGGCCAAGTCATTGGTGCACCTAAAGGAGATGTTGGCAGTACAAGTATTTGTCTGTTTCAGCTGTGATCAGGCATATATGCATTGGTAATTTGAAAAGCATAAACATGAAGTGATTTTGAAGCATAATACGTTCTCGTCATGGTATGATAGCTGCCTTTATATTGAAGCCAACTTTTGCGCTTGTTTTGATAAACATGACACCGAGCTCTTGCGCTTTACCTTCTCCTTCTTCTATGGAGACTTGCCTATTAATAACAATAAAAAGAACAATGCAATGAGTCAGTTCCCATCCTCAAGGATAGACTTGGAAAAAGAAGCTGACATGAGATGATAAGAAACATTTATAGTGACTGATGGTATTTTTGATGACTTGTTGGTGACCACTTTGGAGCATTAGTGCTGAATTCAAGCAGAGCTTATTCACTTGAGAGGGCAACACACTTGTAATATATAGGTATAATGGGCAACCGGCATTCATCCATGTGGGATTAATGAGTAAAACTCATTTCATTCTAAAATGACTAGTCACTCTATGAGGGATACACTTTCAATATAGAAGGTCATAGTGATCTATAAACTCAAGTAATAGAACATAATTACATGCTACTCAAGCAATTGACCAATTAAATGAATAAGATAAAAATTTGTCAATTGAAAATGAAAAAAAAATCATCAAGTTCTTTTTTAACCATTGGTGGGCTTACATTCTCTATATGAACTTCACCAACTTTCACAATCTCAATCCTCTACATATGCAAGAACTGAACAAGGAAGGAGAAACATGAGGTAACAATATTTGAATACTAGTAAGACCTTTCAGATTTAATTAAACATGCAACTTAGAGTTCCTGGTAATTGCTACAAGATGAATGGAATGATCGCATCACTTGGGCCTGCAAGTTCGAATCGAAAACTCAGAATTCAATCACATGGATATCCAGGATGCATCCATAAAGGAAACTGTAAGAGTAAGAAAACTATAACATCGAGTAAAACCAATTTGAAACTGATTTATCACGATCAACCTCCTAAATTACACTCAAAACATACTAACATAAAGAGTTGCACATTGTGCTTTTACCCAACCTGCTTCTAAGAAACCATGTTTTTATTTGTAACGGAAGCAAAGAAGCATGAAAGGTAAAATGCAACTTAAGAAGGTTATACAAATAAGAACCTGGTGAATGTAATCCACCTTGCAGCAGCACACTAATACTAGAGAAATGGAAAAACCTTGATTAACTTTCACAAGGATTTCTGGCTTGCAAATTGTTAGTCAAGCTATTCTGTAGCAGCTAGGCCTTCTTTTTCTACTTTCATTTCGTGCAAACCTAATCCAACTACCGTGCTAGTTCATCATTCTAGGTATCTACCATATAACTGGTTTATGTCGCAGAGATTGTGGACCAAACCGTCAAGAAAGCTCCTCTTCCGGATTATCCTGAGGGCATCTGATCATCTCTAGTATGTTCACAACTTCAACCATATCTGGCCTGGTAGATGGCACCTGAGAGGTGAAGTTCAATATAGTGATCTATATTTAGAGGAATAAAACAAAACATGAACTATGTTATGTCTAAGAACAAATCGTGCAAGTAGACCGTCCAAACACATTCAAGGAGATTTCCACTTAATATGATTTCTACTGAGAATTGCTTGGTATGGTATTTCTCAGTATTGAGGAGAACATCATGTGCCCAAATGAGTATGACACCTGTGCACAGCATGCATGACCTACACAAACCATGTGATGAGTTGTAACTTCGGTACTATGATTTTTTTTTACCCCAATTGCATACTAAAGTTCAAACAACACATTAACGCATGTGCAATGAATCTTGGAGAACAAGAACTTGTAGAGAGGAGTTTTCTTCTCAGAGTAGAGTTTTTGGAATCTAGGGAGTGTTTTAGATGACGTTTTGTTTCTATTGTTCCAAGTGTAGACGTCTCTCAGAAGCATACCGTCGAACACCTTCTCCGCGTCGGCGATGCTGCCGCACTTGAAGTAGAGATTGATGAGCGAGTTGGTGGCGGCGACGTCCATGGGTAGATTCTTCTTGAAGATGAGAGCTTGGATCTGCCTTCCCTGGTCCAGCGCGCTGAGATTCGTGGAGAGCGAGAGCGCATTTGAGAGGGTGAACTCGTCGGGGTCGAGGGCGGAGGTCTGGAACCATTTGAAGAGGTGAAGAGCTTCCAGCGGGCGACCGTCGAGGGCGAGGCCGGAGATGATGGCGCTGAGGCAGTGAGGATCGCGGAGGGTGACGTTGGAGACTGGGCATGCTTTGGCTAATTGAGCTGCTCGGGAAGGGAAGTGAAGGCGGCTCGAGAGGTGGGAACTTACACTGACGGCGTCTCGGGAAAGGGAAGTGCCAGCCTTGGGCTTCGCTTTTCTGGTCTCCTCCGTGACGAGATGTCGAGATCCTCGAAAAAAAGAAGATCGAAAACTTAGAATTTGATGAAGAGGGAGAGAGGAAAGAGGGCAGCGGTGAGGTTCCTGCAAACTTAGAATTTAGAAATAAAAGGTACGATTTGATCGTCTTGATCAGTGGAACTTCGTATCACCTTTCCCTCTAGTCGTCTTCATCTTGCCTCCCTCCGTCACTACTACTCTGAAACCCTAGAAAACAAGACCAACTCGTCACCTCTCCTTTCTCGTTCCTCTTCTTACCCAAAGGGAGGAGGTGGAGGAGATGCGTCGTGAGTCAATCCTGATCAGGAGAGGAAGAGGCGTCAATCTAAGAAGGGAAAGAGGAAGATGAAGCTGAGAGAGATGGTTGGACTGCCTGCGGCGAGGAGGAAAGTGGTGGCGGCGTCGTGACGGTATACGGTGAACGGCGCGATATAGGTTTAGGTTTAGAGGGAAGAGAGAAGTGTTGCAAATTTCGGCTAAGTATTGGTGGAAAAATATATTATTTTATTTTATCATAGACACCGGTTTTAAAAACTGCTATTAAAATCGATGTCTATTAATGAAAAAATGGCGCTCATAGACATCGGCTTAAAAAATCGATGTCTATGAGCGAAAATCTGGGCTTATAGACACCGGTTTTTGAAAAAATCGGTGTAAAATACTCAAAGACATCGGTTTTTGCTTAAAACTGTTGTTGTTCCACTGATGTCTATGCGGGTTTTTCTTGTAGTGAAACCTAATCCTTAACCGTATCCTTAACTCACCGATTAGTGTCGTGTCCTCAAGATTTACCGAGGTGACCTAGTGACAAGGGTAAACCATGACAGGACTTCTAAGGATCCTTATTTACTCTGGTACTTGACGATAGCCACTTTAGCTTCCGGCAATTGCATGATAAAGGACAGCGAGTGTTGGATAAAGCGTGACACATCAATACCACCACAACGAAACCGACCTCCTAGAGCTCCTCATAACCAAGACACTTTGACTCACCAACTCTCGACTTTTCTCCCCGACTTTTCTTTCCTAGATTATTCACAACCATTGGTAGTCTAGCTAACCCTTAGTGAACGATTGCTAGTGCTTATAACCAGTTCCTATGGGATCGATATTTTTATTACTGACAATGAAACTGTGCACTTGCAGTTGTATAACACCGACCGATGCAAACATTGTGGATCCTTTGACCAAGGTTTTGGCACAGAGAAAGCATGATGGTCACACTAGTTTAATGGGTATTAGATATCTCAGTGATTGACACTAGTGCAAGTGGGAGATTGTTAGTATTTGCCCTAGTACCAATTATGAGATGATTGTAAAGAGCTCATATATGTATCATATTTCATTAATAATAAAAGGCAGTGTTAGTTATTATATTTATTTTAGTTCAGTGCCGATTGAATAAGTATAATAATGCTCTTGGTTAGAAGGTTCTTATCTACCGCATATCAATTGGTTGAATTGATAGTGAGATATTGTAGATATACATAGAACACTACTCTTAACTATTCCTAGTCAAGCATTAATATAAAAGGACAATATTAATGCGTTGAGACTAGCATGTAGGTTGACGGATGACTTAATCTCACAAGTCATGGATATGAGATATCAGGTTGACACATGTGTATATATTAGAGAATATATACTGAATGACCCGCCATGAGAATGTTTCATGGATCATTATATAAGTGTCATAAACATTCTCTTGTGAATATTAGTATGAATAGTCCTTAGATCTGAAATCACTATGGTTTTCTACATAAGGAGTTGTGTACTTTGGTATCGACAAACATCACCTGTAACAAGGTGGACAATAAAGTCGATCATTGGGTATGCAATAAATTATGTAGAGGGATGTGAGTGATGTAGATGAGATCTATCCCTTCCATATGATGGAAGCGATATCTGTGGGCCCCTTGATTAGTAGGACACAAGAAAGCATGATCATGCTCAAATGAGTCAATATGAGATATTGAGATTATTTGATTAACTGTATCAACTTAGAGATCTAGAAATACAAAGGTTAACAAGAGGATGACACAGTCTATGCGTCATTGATCAATCTAGATATCAAGAATAGAGGGATCAAGTCAAACAAGATAATAGTCACGGGCAGGTTAGGATGGATCTCGACTTTCTCGTCACTTGGGTAGCAATGATGCCTTACTAGATGCTACTCATTGCTTTTGTATCTGAATGTTGATTTGGACACATTGTCAACGTTACGAGAACCTATTGGGTCACACACAAAGAATAAATAGATTTAGAGAATGATTCATAGGATGAATCATTGGATTAAGTCTAATCCGAATTAGACTTATTGTGTTAGACTCAATTAGATTTAATTATTGGATTAAGTCCAATTCAAACTATACTCAAGGAGTCAATTCAAATTAATGAAATGGTAATTCATTGAATTTGAAATTGTATGAGATTAATTGAGTAAGACTCGATTAAATTAGACTTAAGTTAGACTAAAGTGAATTATACTTGAGTTAGACTCAAGTGAATTATACTTGAGTTAGACTCAAGTGAATTAGACTTGAGTTAGACTCAAGTGAGGATTATTGGAGATTAATTCATTAAATTTTTTAAATTCAATGAGTCATTCAATTTTCCAAATTGAATTCAAATTGAAGAGTTTCAAGTGTGCTCCTTAATGGAGAGTGAATGCTCATTAAGGCTCATTAATTAAATTAATGCTCATTAAATGTTTTCATTGGATGAAACTACGTAAGTAATTTTTCCCTCATTTTTTTTAGTACTTCATTCTCCTTCCTCTTCTCTTCTCTTACCCGAAACCCTAGTTGGAGATTGGTAGGCCGGCTAGAAGGGGGGTTGGGTAGACGACACCCCCAAATCGAATGCTTCCTACGTATTTATTAGTTGCACAAGCGGAAATACAATAATACAAACATAAATACAAATACAAATATAAACAAAAAAGAAATGCAAACTGCTAACACGTTTGTTTACATGGTTCGGAGATAACTTGCTCCTACTCCATGGCTGGCCGTAAGGTGGACGATCCCTCAATCCGTCGGAGGATTAGTCCCTGGAAGCTCCGGCTAGCTCAAACCTCCTTATGGGTGGAGAAACCTCACCACAACACTCACCAAGAACACTTGGACACAAGAGAAACCTTGAGCACTTAGTGTCTACTAATTAGGTTTTAACCAACTCTAATTTCGTCACTTTGGCCGGCCATCCCAAGATCTATTATACAGAGCTTGAGAAATCAGCAAGGCTGATTTTACCATTACCAGTTGACTGGTCCTTGCACCAGTCGACTAGTGCCAGCCTAACGACACGCCAACGGCTCTTTACTAGTCGACTGGTCCTTGCACCAGTCGACTGGTGCCTTGCTGTTTGGGCACATAAGCTCTCTGTGCTCACCACCAGTAGACTGGTCCCAATACCAATCGACTGGTACAACCCTAAACGTAGGGTTTCCCATCCCGAGTACATTTCTCTAGCGCTCGGACCCTCATGACTCACTTGACTCTTCGTTGCAGCTTTGATCTCTTGCCTTCAAGCCTATTTCCTTTGGCTCTCGTCCCTCGGATGCATTCAATCCCACGGCTCCTCCCTAATGCCATCCTTCACGTATGCCTCGAAGTCGCTTCCCTCAGCACTTGTCCTTGCTGCCTTGTCTATGGTCCCTCGGATGCTCCATCCTTCACAGGACCGGAAACCATCAAGCTGAGTCATATATGTATCCTGCAAACCTGCACACTCACATAGAAATATCAAATAATGAGGATAATCCTAACTTAAACCCTTTGCCTAAATACCAAAACACATGGTCACACGGCCCATTGGGATTGCTCCAACAATCTCTCCATTTTTGATGTTTGGCAAGACGTTTAAGTTAAGGAAAACATAATAGCAAATAAACATGCTAACAATGAATAGACTTACGTTGCCAAGGCTACACACTTGGACTTACACCGCCGAATGGACTTACGTTGCCAAGTCTACACACTTGGTCTTACAGCACCGAAACAAAATACAAACATGCATTAGAACCTATCACAAGGCTCCCTTTACACCTAAGCTCTCCAAAGAGAAAGTATTTTACCACAAGGCTATTTAAGAACCTATCACAAGGCTCCCCCTAAGCAAAGGCACTAAAGGTTTTCCCAACTAAACCTTACTTCTCCCCCTTTGCTTAACATCCAAAAAGCTTTCCAACAATATCCCAATTATTGAAAATTTATCACCTAAATTGACCCTAAACTCATGTATTTATCCCCCATGTATCTCATACATCTGAACGAGTTGACATGGTCATGAACAGTGCTGAAAAATAATATCCGACTAGTATCAGTTGACTGCCCCTTGGTACCAGTCGACTGCCCCTATTGAAATCAACACAAAGAATGCTTCTGTGTTCGAAATCTACTGTTACTAGTCGACTGGTAGTGGCACCAGACAATTTCCCTCATCAAAATGAGCTTACAGAGACATTCTGTTCTAAAAATACTGTTACCAGTCGACTGATATCTGTACGAGTCGATTGGTACCCTATTTTTGAAAAAATCAACCTTTTCAGACCAACTTCAGAAATGTACCTGAAATTCCACAGACCTCCAAAAATTCCCAAATTTTGTGGAGAGGTCTCTTTTACTAGTGTCAACTTGGGAAAAGTACATTACAACTTGTATCTATCACCAATCATAAGATTGACATAAAATCCATAACTAGCTAAATGGTTCAATTGAACCTTGATCTAAAGTTCTAGTTTTTGCTTCCTCTTGATGTATTTTCCCATACCAACAAATAATGCATCCTTAGCATTGGTTTATATGACATCTATACATCCAAACCAATTATCATGCTATATGACCCTAAATGTCATATTTCTTCCATGAAACACAAGCTATGCATGCCAAATCCCTAAGTTTGAGACTCAAGTCCGTATCCAAACAATTTGGCACACTCCATGGCTCCTCTAGACTCACAAGTAGTACCCACCTGAGATCCATTTACCATGGGTCCCACATTGACTCTTTGAGCTCTCCCTAGAGCCCTTAGCCTTAGCCACCTCCCTAGGTGACTCATCCACAATCGCTAGGCCACATCGGTGCACCTCCGGTGACACTTGGCCTACAACACTAACCTTCTTAACCTTGGAAAATTTGTACTTGGTTAATTTAACCTTACCTTTAAATGGCTTTCTCTTGCCATTTAGTGGCTTCTCCTTGCTATATTCATATGCAACCCTAACATAAGACTTTTCCTTAGTATTGGAGACATTAGATCGGTATCCCAAACCTGATCTATTGTTGTTGGGTCTTTGGCTACCCAACACCATATCTAAACCCTTAGATCCAATAGTGAATCTCTTAAGGAATTTCTCCAAATTATCAAGCTTTGACTTCAAAGCTTGATTTTCCCTTTTTAGGTTCCTAAACCTAGAGTCAACATGTCCACCTTGGACATTCCTAGACCTACCCTTCTTAGGCATATGTCTTCCCTTCTTGGGATTAATACCTTGGTTCTCCTTAGGTCTACCATTTCTAGGTTTATCATGCACGGGTTTCCTAGGGTTTTGATCTATATTAACCCTATTCCTATCATGATATCTAAAACCAAAATTTTGCATGGGCATACAATGATAATCAAAATCATTTCTCCTAGCATGCATGGGAACATAAGAATTTGAATTTGACTTTGAATTACGATTCAAATTAGGTATACCTCCCTTACCCTTGATGCTCCCCCTTGACTTGAGCTCCTCTTCTTCTTCTCCCATTTCTTTAAATATGCAAGCTTCTTGATTTCTCCCTTCTTTGGGCATTTTGTGTGGTAGTGTTGTTGGAACTTTTGAGCCGCAAAAATATCTTTTTGCATTGCGGAAACCCCGAAGTTCTTAGCCACTGGATCCGTGCGAAGACAAAATTTTCATGTACATAGTTTTTCTACTCTAGATCTACTTTAGATCTACATGATAAGGAGTATACCTTTGAAGCGAAGCCCTTCGCAAATCCCGCTCATCCAAGGTCCTTCGGATCTCAAGTGTGTTCAAGCGTACACACCTCTAGTAGTATCCACACGAACAAGAAGTGATTCTCAAACCACTCTAGATGGAGAAAAGAGCACCACAAGTGTGCTAGCACTCCCAAGGGCTCTCGGATGGGATTGGAAGAAGAAAGGAGAAAAGAAGAAGAGGGAATAAATCTCATACACTTCTTTAAAACCCTCTATGTGACTTTCACTTACCCTTTCTTCTTGGATTAAACTCACTCACCTTCACCTTTCTTGCTTGGGACTCTCGGCCAAGATAAGATAGGGAACAAGGAAGAGCTAAGGAGGAATAAGACATTCATCACACCCAAATCAATGCCAATGAATCTCTTATTCATTTTGGCTGGCCACACATGGAATGCCAAGGGTCTTTGGCTCTTGGCATTCCATGCCTCTTGCTCTCCCTTGATGATGTGGCAAGGATGTATTGGTTAGTCATGCCATGTAGAATGAGTCAAACTTCATCAAGTGGGTTTTGGTCAAGTCAAACTTGATGTTTCAACTTCCCATTTGGTCAAGTCAAAATTGACCAGTTCTCTTCCTTGTTGAGTTAAATCCAACCTTTAATTCAAGTCAATTTCAATTTAATGAATCTCAATTCATTAATATAAATTGACTCAATGAATCAACTTTAAATTAGACTCATTCAACAATTGAATCTAATTGAGACTAACTCAACAAGTCTAATTTGAATTAATCCTAATCCAATCTTTGGTGCATCACATGAACCTAAATCAATTGGTTCATCATATGAACCTAATCTCCATCCACTTGTTCTTTGGGTGTGACCCAATAGGTTCTTACAACGTTGGCAATGTTTCTAAACCTATTCAGAAACATAAGCAATGAGCGGCATCTAGTAATACATCATTGCTACCCAAGTTACAAGAATGTTGAGATCCAGCATAACCTTTGTGACTACTATTTGTGACTCTCACAATATGTGGCAATGCCCTTCTATCCTTGACATCTAGATTGATCAAATGAGGCATAGACCGTGTCATCCTCTAATCAATCTATATCTTGAACTCCAAGTAGACTCACTCCAATCAAATGAGCTCAATATCTCATAATGACTCATTTGGGCATGGCCATACACTTAGTGGTCTCACTCTATCAAGAATCATAATGTCACTCCCATCATATAGGAGGGGCAGATCACATCTACATCACTCACATCCCTCCGCATAATTTGTTACATACCTAGTAATCACCTTTATAGTCCACCCAGTTACAGGTGACGTTTGACGAAGCCAAAGTATGCAACTCCTTATGTAGTCATACTAATAATCACATGAGAAAGTATATGACACTCATATAACGATCCATGATACTTTCTCATGGAGGGTCATTCAGTATACATTCTCCAATGCATACCCATGTGTCAACTTGATATCTCTATATCCATGACTTGTGAGATCAAGTCATCGAGTTGACCTACATGCTAGTCTCATCGCATTAACATTGTCCCTGAATGTTAATGCTTGACTAGGAATGATTAAGAGTAGTGTTCTCTATATCATCTCACTATCAATTCAACCAATCGATTGATATAGATAAGAACCTTCTAATCAAGGACGCTATTATACTTAGTTATTTGGCACCAATACAAGTAAGTATAATAACCATAAAGAAATGCCTTTATAAGTATATAGGAATATGATACATCGAGTCCATACAACAATCATCATATGATTGACTCTAGGGTTCTAACTAACAAGTGTCCCATTTCTCCACACGTGAAGCTTCTAATGTGCTTCTTCTCCTTCTTCTTCCTATAACTCAAATTAGATTCTAAAGAAATTGAATAGAGTTTAGGAGATACCTCTTTCTTACGCATAGGACATCTACTCTTGTAGTGTCCCTTTTCATTGAACCCGAAGCACACAATGTGGTCTTTTGACTTCACTTCAGTGAAGATGCTCACTAGGTTGGTTTCTAAGACTTCTTCTTCTTCTTCTTCTTCATCTTCTTCACTTGTCTTGGAATCTTCTTCAATTCTTGAGGATGTAGATGATACTTCCTCATCCTCCTCCTCTTTAGATGTTGAGCATGGATCAACTTCCGGTTGCTCCATCTCCTCTCCTTGAGCAATTGGACCCATTTCCTTCGGCTCTTCTTCTTCTTCTTGTGTAGACATAGGTTCTTCCTATGGAACCTTCTTTATCTTGCGCCACAAATTGTGGGCGTTCTCGTATTCGCCTACACAACTCATCACATTAGAAGGCAACATATCTATTAAAATTAATATTACCTTATCATTTACCTTTGATCGTGCGGTTTGCTCCTCTGTCCAATATCGTGGTCGGAGCTTCTTCCCTTCCTTGTCCTTCAGAACTTCGTGCGACTCCTTGATCACCATCGTGGTGTCCCAATACATATCGAAGAAGACCTCCATCTTCATCATCCAATATGTGATGTACCATATGTTAGTTAGAGCCCTAGAGCCAATCAATTGATGATTGTTGTATGGACTCATTGTATCATATTCTTGTATATAAATAAAGGCATTTGTTTTGGTTATTATACTTACTTGTATTGGTGCCAAATAATTATGTATAATAGCATCCTTGAGTAAAGCGTTCTTACCTATATCAATCAGTTAGTTGAACCGATAGTGAGATGATATAGGGAACACTACTCTTAATCATTCCTAGTCGAGTATTAACATTCAGGGACAATGTTAATGCGATGAGACTAGCATGTAGGTCAACTAGATGACTTGATCTCACAAGTCATGGATATGGAGATATCAAGTTCACACATGAGTATGCATTGGAGATTGTATACTGAATGACCCGCCATGAGAAAGTATCATGGATCGTTATATGAGTGGCATATACTTTCTCATGTGGCTATTAGTATGACTACTAGTCCTTGAACCTGAAATCACCATGGTTCCCTACATAAGGAGTTATATACTTTGGCTTCGTCAAACGTCACCCGTAACTGGGTGGACTATAAAAGTGATGTGGAGGGATGTGAGTGATGTAGATGAGATCTATCCCTCCTATATGACAGGAGAGACATCGATATTCTTGATAAAGTGAGACCACTAAGTGCATGGCCATGCCCAAATGAGTCAATATAAGATATTGAGCTCATTTGGTCGAGTGAGTCTACTTGGAGTTCAAGATTTAGATTGATTAGAGGATGACACGGTCTATGCCTCATATTGATCAATCTAGATGTCTTGGATAGAAGGACACTTGTCATATATTGTGAGGAGTCACAATTAGTAATCACAAGGTGATGTTAGATCTCAACATTCTTGTAACTTGGGTAGTAATGATGTGTTGCTAGATACCGCTCATTACTTATGCTTCTAAATGAGTTTAGGAGCATTGTCAATGTTACAAGAACCTATAGGGTCACACACAAAGGGCAATTAGATGGATATTAGGATCATTTGATGAACCTAAAGGATTAAGTTCATGTGATGAACCAAATTGGATTAAGAGTAATCCAAGTTAGGCTAATTGAATTGGACTCAATTTGGTTTATGTTTTAAGTGAGTCTAATTTGGACTTAGACTCATTTAATTAATTTAATTCAATGAATAGAGATTCATTAAATTAAAATTGACTTGAACCAATGGTTAGATTAGATCAACCAAGAGAGACAAGTGGTCAAGTTTGACTTGACTTGAGAGGAAGATGAAGGGTCAAGTTTGACTCTACCATTTACCACCTCATTGGTGAGTTGACATTATGTGGGCCAATGGTGATGCTCCACATCATCAATGTTACTTCATGGTGTGCCACCTCATGAGGGAGATCAAGAGTTTTTGACTCTTGAAATTCCATGGAGTATATAAACCTTTTCAAAGGTGGTCGGCCACTTAAGTGTAGTTACAACCTTGAATTGATTTTTCATTCAAGTCATCTTCTTCCTCAAGCTCTTCTCTTCTCTCCCTCTCCTCCCTTGGATGAACCCTAAAAGGTGCTAGCACAACTTTTTTTTGGTCTCTCCATCTCTTGCTTTTGTGGATACACATAGAGGAGTGACTATTTTGACACTCTCGAGATCCGGCGACGAACCTTGGACGAGCGGGATTGCGAAGGGCTTCACATCAAGGGTAAACTCTTCTCCTTTGTAGATCTAGTGTAGATCTAGGCTTTAGTAAACTCGTACATGAAATTTTATTGATAAACTTCGCACGGATCTGGTGGCATGGGAGATTCGGGGTTTCCGCAACACAAAAAGGTGATTTTTGCGGGCCAAAAACCCCAACAGTGGTATCAGAGCCACGTGCGAAGTCTTATACGAGTTTAATTTGTATTTTTATGAAAAATAGAAGATCTGCAAGTTTCTGTGAATTTTTCTAATTTTATAGTTTTTATGGGTAATTTTCTCGTAGAAGCGAAGCACAAGTGTTTAGACACTTGTAGGCTTCGACTACCGAGAAAATTTTTCCGAAACGGCAAGGTTTCACCCCAAAACGTTTTGGGACAGCGGGATAAGGCGCTGTAGGATCGCTAAGGAACACTCGCGATGGTTATATCACGGGTAGGGGTACTGCCCCTAACCCCGCAAGGGGATTCGTTCCGCGATTGCGCCCGAAAATCGCTAATCGGGACCACCAGGAATTCTTTACTCATAAAAATTGTAAAATAGTATTAAAATTACAGAAAATTATGAAAATTACATAATTTAGAATTATGTATAATTTTTGATGGTCATGGCCCAAAAAGACCCAATTTGATTGGAATATTTGTGTTGTAATTCATAATACGACCTACGTGCCGTCATGTGATTGTGCGTGTTGTATTTGATTCGCGACCTGCGCGTCGTGCCTTCCTTCATTTATATTCTTGTTGTAGATAGTTTAGACTCGAATGTAACTTGAGTTTCACCCTTTTGTAATGTACAAAATGAGCCGGTGGATGGTCCACTCGAGACGGAGCTACGAGGAGGGCGCGAGCAACACAAGGTGGTCAAACGGAGGAGCTTGAAGATGTTGTTGACCCTAGGTTGACCATCCAATCTTCTCATTGGCATGAGAAGATCGTAGTAGGGCCATGACTAATCATAAATAGTATAATTAATTGCTTGTGTGTGTGTATTTGATGCATGCTAGTAAAGTAGTTAATTAGCGCCTCGACGATTAGATTAGATCTAAATCGCGTACATGATGTGCCCTAACGATTTGGATTAGATCTAAATCGCGTATATGATACACCTCGTCGATTAGATTAGATCTCAACCGCATTAACTCGAAATGCCTACCATGCCATGATACCCATCACTACCTCGATCGCATGTTGTTGTTGAATCTGCCAAAGCAGAGCAACACATACTATCTTTGTAGGGTGCGGAGGGACAATCTTGGTCCCGCCTATCAACGCATGGGTGAGTACAACTCAATTAGATTGAGTAACTAGTTAACTCAATTGGATCGAGTTTAACTATAGGCATTTTCCAATGGTTGGTATATAGGTCACAATCACGTTTATATTAACTCTTGGGCGTATTAGCTAAATCTAACTAGAGTTTTAATATAAATGTGGATCTTGATCCTATAAACAAGAGTTGCATAGAGATGTAATTGGTAAATTAGTTACCTACCGATCATACTAAATTAGTTACATGAATTATAGAGTTCAGTGGGAGCATCATTTAGTTAAAGGCCTAATTAAATGATTAATAGAATATGATATTTATTTATTTTTCTGCATTTTTCTGTTGTAGATAACCATGACGTCAAACACGAACACCTTCTCTCTGCGTTCTGTCCTTGACAAGGACAAGCTCAATGGAGCAAATTACCTGGACTGGTACAAGAATCTGAGAATAGTTCTCACCCGAGAACGTAAACTGTACGTTCTAGAGCAGCCCATTCCGGAGGCTCCTCCTGCCAATGTCACGCGAGCAGACAAAGATGCTTAAGAGAAGCATCAAGATGACGCATTAGATCTATCATGTCTAATTCTCGCGACCATGAACTCTGAGCTTCAGAAGCAACATGAGTTAATGGGTGCTTATGATATGGTTGAACATCTTCGTCAACTATATCAGGGACAAGCACGGCATGAGAGATTTGAGATCTCAAGGGCACTATTTCTGTGCAAGATGTCAGATGGGGCTCCCGTAGGTCCATATGTACTCAAGATGATTGGGTACATAGAGAATCTACAAAGGTTGGGATTCCCACTTGGCCAAGAGCTGGCCACTGACCTGATCTTGCAGTCTTTGCCAGAGAGCTATAGTCAATTTGTCATGAACTATAACATGAATGAAATTGACAAGCCACTGCCCGAACTGCTTAGTATGTTACGAACTGCTGAGCTCAACCTTAAGAAGGTTAAGCCCAACTCTATTCTGATGGTTCAGAAACACAAGGGCATGTGCAAGCCTAAAGGCAAGGGAAAGTCCCAAGGCAAGGGCAAAGGCAAGGCACTGAAGCCAAAGGAGGGGTCGCCAAGGATGCTACCTGCTTCCACTGCGGTCAGACCGGGCACTGGAAGAGGAACTATAAAGTCTACCTGGAAGATCTTAAGAAGAAGAGAAGTGAGACTTCCACTTCAGGTATATATGTTATAGAAGTCAATCTATTTATTTCTTCATCATGGGTATTAGATACCGGATGTGCTTCTCACATTTGTACTAATGTATAGGCATTGAGAACGCGTAGGCAATGGAGCACGGGTTGCTGCTATTACTGTAGGGACTTATTTTCTATCTCTACCCTCTGGGCTTGTACTAGAGTTGGATGATTGTTGTTATGTGTCTTCTTTAACTAAGAACATAATTTCAGTTTCTTGTTTGGACAAGAAAGGTTTTTCATTTATTATAAAGAAAAATGTTGTTCAGTTTATTTAAATGAAATGTTCTATTATAGTGTACCTCTGATGAACAGACTCTATATTCTAGACCTTGAGAGCCCTATCTATAACATTAGTACCAAGAGGTTCAAGTCAAATGACATGAACCCAACTTATCTCTTGCACTGTCGCTTAGGTCATATAAATGACAAACGCTTATCCCAGCTCCATAAAGATGGTTTGCTGGACTCATTTGATTTTGAATCATATGAGACATGCGAGTCATGCCTACTAGGCAAGATGACCAAGACTCCTTTTAGTGGACATAGTGAGAGAGTGACTGCCTTGTTAGGTCTTATACATAGTGATGTATGTGGCCCTTTCAATGTCGCTGCTAGAGGTGGTTATAGGTACTTCATTACATTTACTGATGACTTCAGTAGATATGACTATGTGTACTTGATGACATATAAGTCTGAATCCTTTGAAAAGTTCAAAGAATACAAGAATGAAGTACAAAACCAGCTTGGCAAGAGTATTAAGATACTTCGATCAGATCGAGGTGGGGAATACCTTAGCCATGAGTTTCATGACTATCTAGCTGAGTGTGGGATTCTATCCCAACTCACTCCTCCTGGAACACCACAGTGGAATGGTGTATCCGAAAGGAGGAATCGTACCTTATTAGATATGATACGGTCTATGATGAGTCACACAGATCTTCCTACATTCCTTTGGGGCTATGCTCTAGACACAACAGCCTTTATTCTCAACTGAGTTCCATCTAAGGCTGTGATAAAGATACCATATAGGATATGGACTGGGAGAGATGCCCAGGTGTCTTTTATGAGGATTTGGGGTTGTGAGGCTTACGTTAAACGTCAAGTCTCGGAAAAATTGGGACCCAAATCCGACAAGTGCTATTTCATTGGATATCACAAGGAAACGAAGGGATATTACTTCTACGTTCCCAGTTAACACAAGGTGGGTGTGGCTAAGACTGGGGTTTTTCTAGAAAGGGATTTTGTTTCTAGAAAGACTAGTGGGAGTACGTTCGATCTTGAAGAAGTTCAAGATGCGAACAATAGCACTGAAGCCTCGATGGAAGTTGAACTGGAACCACAAAGTGTTGTGGATGATGTTGTTCCACAAGGAGTTGAGGAACAACAACCAGTTCAAGTAGATATAACTCTTCGCAGGTCTGATAGGGTACGTCGTCAGCCTGAGAGATACTCATTACTCTTGTCTGACCATGATGACGTTGTGCTCATAGAGAATGAGCCCACCTCCTATCAGGAAGCTGTGATGATACCAAATTCCAAGAAATGGCTATAGGTCATGAGATCCGAGATGGAATCCATGTACACTAACCAAGTATGGACTTTGGTTGATCCACCTGAGGGCGTAAAACCCATAGGGTGTAAGTGGGTCTTTAAGAGAAAGACTGAAATGGATGGACTTATCTATAAGGGTCGCTTGGTAGCTAAAGGTTTCAAGCAGATTCATGGTATTGACTATGATGAACCCTTTTCTCCAGTAGTGATGTTTAAGTCCATTCGGATCATGCTTGCTATTGCAGCTTACCATGATTATGAGATATGGCAGATGGATGTCCAAACCATGTTTCTGAATGGAAACCTACTCGAGGATGTGTACATGACACAACCTGAGGGTTTTTTAGATCCACAGCATACTAGCAAAGTATGCAAGTTGCATAGGTCCATTTATGGACTAAAGCAAGCTTCTCGGAGCTGGAATCTTCGATTCGATGATGCAATCAAACAGTTTAGTTCATCAAGAATGAAGATGAACCTTGTGTCTACAAGAATGTTGTTGGAAGCACAGTTCTCTTCCTTATATTGTATGTGGATGACATACTACTCATTGGGAAAGACATCCCTTTGCTACAGTCTGTCAAGACTTGGCTAGGGACTTGTTTCTCAATGAAGGACTTAGGTGAAGCATCCCGCATTCTAGGCATACAGATCTATAGGGATAGATCTAAGAGATTGCTTGGCCTAATTTAGAGTACATATATTGACAAGGTACTCCTACGGTTTGCCATGCAGAACTCCAAGAAGGGATTTCTGCCGATGTCACATGGCGTGACTTTTTCGAAGACTCAAGGTCCCTCTTCTAGAGAGGAGAGAGACCGCATGGATCAGATCCCTTATGCCTCAGCCATAGGATCTATCATGTACGCCATGCTATGTACTCGTCCTGATGTCTCGTATTCTTTGAGCATGACGAGCAGATACCAGTCAGATCCAGGTGAAAGTCACTGGATAGCGGTCAAGAATATTCTTAAGTACTTAAGAAGGAATAAAGAATATTTCTTGATATATGGAGGCGATGACGAGCTAGCTGTAAAGGGTTACAGTGATGCCAGCTTTCAAACCGACCAGGATGATTATCGATCACAGTCAGGGTTCGTGTTTTGCATTAATGGTGGTGCTGTGAGCTGGAAGAGTTCGAAGCAGGACATAGTAGCTGATTCTGCGACAGAGGCCGAGTATATTGCTGCATCAGAAGCAACAAAGGAGGCAGTTTGGATCCGCAAGTTCATCACTGAACTTGGGGTGGTTCCTAGCATTGCTGACCCTATTGAGCTCTATTGTGACAACAATGGAGCAATTGCGCAGGCTAAGGAACCTCGCTCACACCAGCGGACCAAACACATACTACGGCGCTTCAATCTCATTCGAGAGATTATCGAGAGAGGAGATGTGAAGATTTGTAGAGTACCCACAGAGGCTAACATTGTAGATCCCTTGACCAAGGCTTTGGCACAGAGAAAGTATGATGGCCACACTAAGTCATTAGGCCTTAGAGCCTACACTGATTGACACTAGTGCTAGTGGGAGATTGTTAGTTAGAGCCCAACAAGCAATCATTTGATGATTTTTGTATGGACTCATTGTATCCTATTCTTGTATATAAATAAAGGCGTTTGTTTTGGTTATTTTACTTACTTGTATTGGTGGCAAATAATTAAGTATAATAGCGTCCTTGAGTAGAGCGTTCTTACCTATATCAATCGGTTAGTTGAACCGATAGTGAGATGATATAGGGAACACTACTCTTAATCATTCCTAGTTGAGTATTCAGGGACAATGTTAATGCGACGAGACTAGCATGTAGGTCAACTAGATGACTTGATCTCACAAGTCATGGATATGGATATATCAAGTTGACACATGGGTATGCATTGGAGAATGTATACTGAATGACCCGCCATGAGAAAGTATCATGGATCGTTATATGAGTGTCATATACTTTCTCATGTGGCTATTAGTATGACTACTAGTCCTTGGTCCTGAAATCACCATACTTCCCTACATAAGGAGTTACATACTTTGGCTTCGTCAAACGTCACCCGTAACTGGGTGGACTATAAAGGCGATTACTGGGTACGTAACAAATTATGCGGAGGGATGTGAGTGATGTAAATGGGATCTATCCCTCCTATATGACAAGAGAGACATCGATATTCTTGATAGAGTGAGACCACTAAGTGTATGGCCATGCCCAAATGAGTCAATATAAGATATTGAGCTCATTTGATCGAGTGAGTCTACTTGGAGTTCAAGATTTAGATTGATTAGAGGATGACACGGTCTATGCCTCATATTGATCAATCTAGATGTCTAGATAGAAGGACACTTGTCATATATTGTGAGAAGTCACAATTAATAGTCACAAGGTGACGTTGGATCTCAACATTCTTGTAACATGGGTAGTAATGATGTGTTGCTAGATACCACTCATTACTTATGCTTCTAAATGGGTTTAGGAGCATTGCCAACGTTACTAGAACCTATAGGGTCACACACAATGGGTAATTAGATGGAAATTAGGTTCATTTGATGAACCTAAAGGATTAAGTTCATGTGATGAACCAAATTGGATTAAGAGTAATCCAAGTTAGGCTAATTGAGTTGGACTCAATTTGGTTCATGTGTTAAGTGAGTCTAATTTGGACTTAGACTCATTTAATTAATTTAATTCAATGAATATAGATTTATTAAATTAAAATTGACTTGAACCAATGGTTAGATTAGATCAACCAAGAGAGACAAGTGGTCAAGTTTGACTTGACTTGAGAGGAAGATGAAGGGTCAAGTTTGACTTGACCATTTGCCACCTCATTGGTGAGTTGACATTAAGTGGCCCAATGGTGATGCTCCACATCATCAATGTTACTTCATGGTGTGCCACCTCATGAGGGAGATCAAGAGTTTTTGACTCTTGAAATTCCATGGAGTATATAAACCTTTTCAAAGGTGGCCGGCCACTTAAGTGTAGTTACAACCTTGAATTGATTTTTCATTCAAGTCATCTTCTTCCTCAAGCTCTTCTCTTCCCTCCCTCTCCTCCCTTGGCCGAACCCTAAAAGGTGCTAGCACACCTTTTATTTGGTCTCTCCATCTCTTGCTTGTGTGGATACACATAGAGGAGTGTCTATTTTGACACTCTCGAGATCCGGCGACGAACCTTGGACGAGCGGGATTGCGAAGGCTTCACATCAAGGGTAAACTCTTCTCCTTTGTAGATCTAGTGTAGATCTAGGCTTTAGTAAACTCGTACATGAAATTTTCTTGATAAACTTCGCACGGATCCGGTGGCATGGGAGATTCAGGGTTTCCGCAACGCTAAAAGGTGGTTTTTGCGGGCTGAAAACCCCAACACCATAAGCCTCCTCCATCAAACTTCGGAGGTGCTATCTGTTGGTGCGATTAGCACTAATGGTCTAACTCAAGTTTTGAAGAATGACAAATCAGGTTAAGTTAGGATTGTCGTAATCTAAAACTCTGACCGAGTGTGCAGGCGAAGTCTAGACAGGTCGACGGGTTCATCGGATGTTTGGCACGAAGTCCAAGCGGGTCGACGGGCTAACCGGATGCTTGGAAAGAAGTCCACCGAGGTCGATGGGCTGACCGAATAGCTGGCGAGAAGTCCAAGCGGGTCGACGGGCTGACCGGACACTTAGCGAGAAGTCCAGACGGGTCGAAGGGCTGACCAGATGTCTGGCAGGTGAGTAAAGGTAAGTCATTGGAAGGGAGTGACTGTGAGGACGCGTTCCCAGGAAGGGAACATTAGGCATCGATCCGGCTTAGATCTATTTCGGATATCTAAGTCGAGATCGTGACTAGATTCTGGTCTCGGAAAGACGGAATCTAAGTCATACTTTTTATATTAAACTTATAAACTGTGCTAACACTTTGTTTTGTAGGATATACATTATCTATTTGCCTCAAACTAACCTTGTTTTGCAGGAAAGATGTTCCCTGGAGAAAGGTGGTCCGGGAGCCCGGAGGTCCGGGCGCCCGGGAGGCAATTTTTATCCTATCGCGTCGTCGCCACGTGGAGCTCGCTGGTTGGATCGGCCACATCTTACTAGGGCGCCCGGAAGGGATCCGGGGCGCCCTGAGCCTCATATAAAAGGAGGGTCAGGGGTGGAGCTCAAAACAACAACTGACAAGAAGATCTTCTACTGCTTGCTCTACTGCTCTGCGCTCTTGCGACGCTAACGAAGTTCGACAACACACTTCTCCTTTTCGATTTATTCCTTTGTCGGTATTTATTTTATTTTCATTAGAATTTCTGTACTTAGTTTGTAATAAATTTTGAATTTCTAGTGATTGCCCACCGAAAACACTCAAAGAGTGCGGGCCTTGGAGTAGGAGTCGACACAGGCTCCGAACCAAGTAAAATTGGTATGTGTTAGCATTGCTTAATTTTTTCGCTGCATTTAACTCTCTTATCGAAGAATTTTCGTAATCGATATTCACCCCCCCCCTCTATCGAAATATCACGATCCAACAAGTGGTATGAGAGCAGGTATCGCTCTGATTTGGTGCAACCACCAATCAGGCAAGGGGGTGATTTGTTTTAAATTTTTTTTTCTATTTTCGGATTTCTATTTTTCGTAAAATTCTAAACTAGTACAATTACCTTTTTGGAAATCTCCTTCTGTCGTAATTACATCTAAATTGGTGCAACATCAATTTAGTTATTTGATTTAATTCTTCCCGCACTACTAATCCAAGATCAAGTCTAGGAACCTCTCTATTTGTTTTTCTTTTGTGCATATTAAAAATGTCGCAGATCGAGGGCTTCAGCACAGTGCGACCTCCCCTTTTTCAACGGGGATGATTTCCCATACTGGAAGAAGCGAATGGAAGTATATCTCAAGACAGATTTCGACTAGTTGCTGAGCGTCACAATAGCCTATTATTGGGTTTTTCAGGCCGCGAAAACCGCTATTTCGCGTCGCGGAAACCCCGAAACTCCCTAACCAACGGATCCGTGCAAATAAAATTTTTTGAAAAACTACGAGTACGAGTTTACCGAGATCTACACTTAGATCTACAAGGGAAAAAGGTTATACCTTTGAAGTGAAGCCCTACGCAAGCCCGCAAGTCCAAGGTACGCCGGATCTCAAGATTGTCAAAGTAGACAATCCTCTAGAAGTATCCACACGAACAAGAAATGTTCTCTAACACTCAAGGATGGAGAAGAAAACACCACAAGTGTGCTAGCACTTCTTGGTGCTCTCGGATGGGATTGGAAGAAGAAAAAAGGAAAAAGAAGAGAATACACTCCTCTAAAATCTCTATGTGACTTTCACTAACCTTTCTTCTTGGATTATATTCACTCTCCTTTCTTCTCCCTTGCTTGAAACCCACGACCAAGAGAAGAGAAGGAGCAAAAAGAGAGCTTGAGGAAGAAGATGATGTGAATGTGAGTGAATGAAAAATTCATTCTCATTCAAAACAAAAAGGGTAACCCCCATTCCCATTAAATGTGGCCATTAAAGAGAATAGATTTGTAACCCCCATGAGGTGTCACACTTTGATGATGTGGCACATCATCATTAGTCCTCCTAATGCCAAATCACTAATGATGTGACAAATAGTCAAGTCAAACTTGACTCTTCCTCTTCCTCTCAAGTCAAGTCAAACTTGACTTAATCTCTCTCATGGTTGATCTAATCCAACCATTTAATTCAAACCAATTTAATATAATGAATCTAATTCATTTAATTAAATTGATTCAATGAGTCATAATCTAAATTAGACTCATTGAACACATGAATCAACTTGAGTCCAACTCAATTAACTCAATTAGGATTACTCTTAATCCAATTTGATTCATCACATGAATCTAATCCTCTTGGTTCATCATATGAACCTAATCTCCATCCACTTGTTCTCTGTGTGTGACCCAATAGGTTCTTGTAATGTTGCCAATGTTTCTAAACTCCTTTAGAAACATAAGCAATGAGCGGCATATAACAATACATCATTGCTACCCAAGTTACAAGAATGTTGAGATCCAACATCACCTTGTGACTACTAATTGTGACTCCTCACAATATATGACAAGTGTCCTTCTATCCTAGACATCTAGATTGATCAATGTGAGGCATAGACCGTGTCATCCTCTGATCAATCTAAATCTTGAACTCCAAGTAGACTCACTAAATCAAATGAGCTCAATATCTTATATTGACTCATTTGGGCATGGTCATGCACTTCGTGGTCTCACTCTATCAAGAATATCGATGTCTCTTCCGTCATATAGGAGGGATAGATCCCATCTACATCACTCACATCCCTCCACATAATTTGTTACATACCCAGTAATCGCCTTTATAGTCCACCCAGTTTTGGGTGACGTTTGACGAAACCAAAGTACATAACTCCTTATGTAGGGATCTATGGTGACTTCAGGTCTAAGGACTAGTAGTCATACTAATAGCCACATGAGAAAGTATATGACACTCATATAATGATCCATGATACTTTCTCATGGCGGGTCATTCATGTTAGTTAGAGCCCTAGAGCCAATCATTTGATGATTGTATGGACTCATTGTATCATATTCTTGTATATTAATAAAGTCATTTGTTTGGTTATTATACTTATTTATATTAGTGCCAAATAGACTAAGTATAATAGCGTCCTTGAGTAGAAGGTTCATACCTATATCAATCAATTAGTTGAATCGATAGTGAGATGATATAGGGAACACTACTCTAAATCATTCCTAGTCGAGTATTAACATTCAGGGACAATGTTAATGCAATAAGACTAGCATGTAGGTCAGTTCGATGACTTGATCTCACAAGTCATGGATATAGAGATATTAAGCTGACACATGGGTATACATTGGAGAATGAATACTGAATGACCCGCCATGAGAAAGTATCATGGATCGTTATATGAGTGTCATATACTTTCTCATGTGGCTATTAGTATGACTATTAGTCCTTAGACCTGAAGTCACCATGGATCCCTACATAAGGAGTTATGTACTTTGGTTTCGTCAAACGTCACCTGTAACTGGGTGGACTATAAAGGCGATTACTGGGTATATAACGAATTATGCAGAGGGATGTGAGTGATGTAGATGGGATCTATCCCTCCCATATGATGGGAGCGACATCGCTATTCTTAATAGAGTGAGACCACTAAGTGCATGGCTATGGCCAAATGAGTCAACATTAGATGTTGAGTTTATTTGATTGAGTGAGTCTACTAAGAGTTCAAGATTTAGATTGATTAGAGGATGACACGGTCTATGCCTCACATTGATCAATCTAGATGTCTAGGATAGAAGGACAATGTCACATTTTGTGAGGAGTCACAATTAGTAGTCACAAGGTGATGTCGGATCTCGACATTCTTGTAACTTGGGTAGTAATGATGTGTTGCTAGATACCGCTCATTACTTATGCTCCTAAATGGGTTTAGGGCATTGCCAACGTTACAAGAACCTATAGGGTCACACACTTAGGACAATTAGATGGAGATTAGGTTCATACGATGAACCAAGAGGATTAGATTCATTTGATGAATCAAATTGGATTAGGAGTAATCCAAATTGGGCTAATTGAGTCAGACTTAAGTTGATTCATGTATTTAATGAGTCTAATTTAGATTATGACTCATTAGATCAATTTAATTTAATGAATTAGATTCATTATATTAAGTTGGCTAGAATCAAATGGTTAGATTAGATCAACCATGAGAGAGATTGAGTCAAGTTTGACTTGACTAGAGAGGAAGAGGAAGAGTCAAGTTTGACTTGACTCTTTGCCACATCATGAGTGAGGTGGCAAGATGTGGACCAATAGTGTTGCTCCACATCATCTTGCTTTGCCACCTCATGGAGGTTACAAGCCTCCATTGCATTGAATGTGAGTTGGCCACATTAAATGAGTGGAGGTTACTCATTTGCCTCATCATTGTGAAGTGGCAAGTTGTGGACCAATGGTAATGGTCCACATCTTCATGATGTGCCACATCATAGGAGTTACAAAACACCTCTTAATGGCTTCACAATAATTGTGATTAATGTGGAATGGGAGTTACACTCCATGGAGTGGCCGGCCACACAAAAGTGGTGAATGAAATTTGATTTTAATTCAAGGTATTATTCCTTCTTCTTCTTCCAAAAGAGAGCTCTCTCCCTCTCCTCCTCTTGCCGTGACCACACAAGGTGCTAGCACACCTTTTGTGTGTTTTCTCCACCTACGTGTTCGTGTGGATACTTCTAGAGGAGTATCTATTTTGATACTCTAGAGATCCGGCAACTCCTTGGACGAGCGGGAACGCGAAAGGGCACGCTTCGAAGGTATAACTCTCATCTAGTGTAGATCTAGAGTCTTTGAAACTCGTACTCGTATTTTGTTCGGTTTTCCTTGTACGGATCTACGACTTTGGGTGATTCGCGGCCCGAAGAACCCAACAGTAGTATCAGAGCCACGTGCAAGGCTTGTACGAGTTTAGTTTTATTTTTTTTGAAAAATAAAAGATTCTGTGATTTTCTGTAAATTTAAGTTTTTATAGTTTTTATGGGTAATTTTTCCGTAGAAGCGAAGCACAAGTGTCTCGCCACTTGTAGGCTTCGGCTACCGGAAAGATTTTTCCAAAACGGCTTCGTTTCGCCCCAAAATTTTTTTGGGACAGCGGGCTTGGGTGCCATTAGATCGCTTAGGAGCAACTCGTGATAGTTAGATCGCGGGTAGGGGTACTGCCCCTAACCCCACAAGGGGATTTGCTCCGCGATTGCACCCGAAATCGCTAAAAACGAACCCGTCGGGAAGATTTTTCCGAAACGGCAATGTCTCGGCCCAAATCGTTTTGGGACAGTGGGTTTAGGCGCTGTTGGATTGCAAAGGAACCCTCGCGATGGTTAGATCGCGGGTAGGGGCGCTGCCCCTGGCCCCGCAAGGGGATCCATTCCGCGATTGCGCCCGAAACTGCTAAACGGGTCCGCCGGGAAATTTTACTCGTAAAAATTGTAAAAATTAATTTTAAAATTACAGAAAATTTTGAAAAATATATAATTTTGAATTATATATTAATTTTGTGATAGTCATGGCCCAAAAACCCAATGTGATTGGATTGTGTTGTAATTCATAATACGGCCTGCGTGCCGTTATGTGTTTGCGAGTGTTGTATTATATTCGCGACCTGCGCGTCGTGCCTTCTCTTATATTCTTGTTGTAAATTAGATTAGATTAGATTAGATCTAAGTCGTGCAAAAGATGCATCCTTTTCGATTAGATTAAATCTCAATCGACTCAACTCTAATGCCTAACCGTGCCGTGATACCTATCACTACCTCGATCACATGTATTGTTGAATCTGCCAAAGCAGAGCAATACATATTATCTTGGTAGGGTACGGAGGGACAATCTTGGTCCTGCCTATCAACGCATGGGTGAATACAAACTCAATTAGATTGAGTATTCCTAGTTACTCGGTTGGATCGAGTCAACTATAGGCATTCTTCCAATAGTTGGAAAGGTAGGACAAAATCACGTTTATATTAACTCTCGGGCGTATTAGCCAAAGCTAACTCGAGTTTTAATATAAATATGGATCTTGATCCTATAAACAAGAGTTGCATAGAGATGTAATTGGTAATCGTTACCTACCGATCATACTAAGCCTTGGGCGTATTAGCCAAAGCTAACTCAAGGGTTAGTATGATGTGGATCTTGTCCCACAAGAATTATAGTATTCAGTGGGAGCATCATTTAGTTAAAGGCCTAATTAAATGATTTTAAAAGAATATGATATTTATTTCTGCAAATTTTCTGTTGTAGATAACCATGACGTCGAACACGAATTCCTTCTCCCTGCGATCTGTCCTTGAGAAGGACAAGCTCAACGGAGCGAATTTCCTGGACTGGTACAGGAACTTGAGAATAGTTCTCACCCAGGAACGTAAACTGTACGTTCTGGAGCAGCCCATTCCGGAGGCTCCTCCTGCCAATGCCCCGCGAGCAGACAAAGATGCTTACAAGAAGCATCAAGACGATGCATTAGATGTGTCCTGTCTAATGCTCGCGACCATGAACTCTGAGCTTCAGAAGCAACACGAGTTGATGGGCGCTTACGATATGGTTGAGCATCTTCGCCAACTATATCAGGGACAAGCGAGGCATGAGAGATTTGAGATCTCTAAGGCACTGTTTCAGTGCAAGATGTCAGACGGGGCTCCTGTAGGTCCTTATGTACTCAAGATGATTGGGTACATAGAGAACCTACAAAGACTGGGGTTCCCACTTGGCCAAGAGCTGGCCACTGACTTAATCTTGCAATCCTTGTTGGATAGTTATAGTCAATTCGTTCTGAACTATAACATGAACGAGATTGACAAGCCACTGCCCGAGCTCCTGAGTATGTTACGAACTGCTGAGGTTAACCTTAAGAAGGTTAAGCCCATTCTGATGGTCCAGAAGAAGAAGGGCAAAGGCAAGACCAAAGGCAAGGGAAAGTCCCAAGCCAAGGGCAAAGGCAAGGCACTGAAGCCTAAAGGAGGGGTCACCAAGGATGCTACCTGCTTCCACTGCGGTCAGACCGGGCACTAGAAGAGGAACTGCAAGGTATACTTGGAGGATCTTAAGAAGAAGCGAAGTGAGACTTCCACTTCAGGTATATATGTTATAGAAGTCAATCTATCTATTTCTACATCATGGGTATTGGATACTGGATGTGCTTCTCACATTTGTACTGATGTGCAGGCGCTGAGAATGGCATTGACAAAGGGCGAGGTGGACCTACGAGTAGGCAATGGAGCACGAGTTGCTGCTGTTGCTGTAGGGACTTACTGTTTATCTCTGCCCTCTGGGCTTGTACTAGAGTTAGTCGATTGTTGTTATGTGCCTGCATTAACTAAGAACATTATATCAGTTTCTTGTTTGGACAAGAAAGGTTTCTCGTTTACTATAAAGAACAAATGTTGTTCCGTCTACTTAAACGATATGTTCTATTGTAGTGCACCTCTGATAAACGGACTCTATATTCTAGACCTTGAAAGCCCTATCTATAACGTAAATACCAAGAGGTTCAAGTCTAATGACATGAACCAAACCTACCTTTGGCACTGTCGCTTAGGTCATATAAATGACAAGCGCTTATCCCAACTCCATAAGGATGGTTTATTGGACTCATTTGATTTTGAATCATATAAGATATGTGAGTCATGCCTACGAGGCAAGATGACCAAGACTCCCTTTGGTGGGCACAGCGAGAGAGCAACTGATTTGTTAGGACTCATACATAGTGATGTATGTGGCCGTTTCAATGTTGCTGCTAGAGGCGGTTATAGGTACTTCATCACATTTACTGATGATTTCAGTAGATATGGTCATGTGTACTTGATGACACATAAGTCTGAATCCTTTGAAATGTTCAAAGAATTCAAGAATGAGGTACAGAACCAGCTTGGCAAGAGTATTAAGATACTTCGATCAGATCGAGGTGGAGAATACCTTAGCCATGAGTTTCGTGACTACCTAGCTGAGTGTGGGATTCTATCCCAACTCACTCCTCCTGGAACACCACAGTGGAATGGTGTATCCGAAAGGAGGAATAGTACCTTATTAGATATGGTACGATCTATGATGAGTCACACAGATATTCCGACATACCTTTGGGGCTATGCTCTAGACACGGCAGATTTTATACTCAACCGAGTTCCATCCAAGGCCGTGATAAAGACACCATATAGGATATGGGCTGGGAGAGATGCCCAGGTGTCTTTCATGAGGATTTGGGGTTATGAGGCTTACGTTCGACGTCAAGTCTCAGACAAGTTAGGACCCAAATCCGACAAGTGCTACTTTATCGGATATTCCAAGGAAACTCAGGGATATTACTTCTACATTCCCACTCAGCACAAGGTAGTTGTGGCAAAGACTGGGGTCTTTCTAGAAAGGGACTTTTGTTTCTAGAAAGACTAGTGGGAGCACATTCGATCTTGAAGAAGTTCAAGATGCGAATACTAGCACTGAAGCCTCGATGGAAGTTGAACTGGAACCACAAAGTGTTGTGGATGATGTTCCACAAGGAGTTGAGGAACAACAACCAGTTCAAGTAGACATACCTCTTCGCAGATCTGATAGGGTACGTCGTCAGCCAGAGAGATATTCTTTCTCTTGTCTGACCAAGATGACATTGTGTTCATAGAGGATGAGCCTACCACCTATCAGGAAGCTGTGATGAGACCAGATTCCGAGATATGGCAGGTGGATGTCAAAACCGCGTTTCTGAAAGGAAACTTATTTTTTTTTTGTAGATCCACCACAGCATACTAGCAGAGTATGCAAGCTACATAAGCTAGCTTCTCGGAGCTGAAATCTTCGATTCGATGATGCAATCAAACAGTTTGGTTTCATCAAGAACGAAGATGATCCTTGTGTCTACAAGAAGGTAGTTGGGAGCACAGTTGTCTTCCTCATATTGTATGTGGATGACATACTACTCATTGGGGTAACATCTCTTTACTTCAGTCTGTGAAGACTTGGCTAGGAAGTTGTTTCTCAATGAAGGACTTAGGTGAAGCATCTCGTATTCTGGGAATACAGATCTATAAAGAAAGATCTATGAGATTGCTTGGCCTAAGTCAGAGTACATATAATGACATGGTACTCCTTCGGTTTGCCATGCAGAACTCCAAGAAGGGATTTCTGCCTATGTCACATGGTGTGAGTCTTTCGAAGACTCAAGGTCCTTCTTCTAGAGAGGAGAGAGACCGCATGGATCAGATCCCTTATGCCTCAGCCATAGGGTTTATCATGTACGCCATGCTATGTACTCGACCTGATGTCTCGTATGCTTTGAGCATGACGAGCAGATACCAGTCAGATCCAGGTGAAAGTCACTGGATAGTGGTCAAGAATATTCTTAAGTACTTATGAAGGACTAAAGAATATTTCTTGATATATGGAGGCAATGATGAGCTAACTGTAAAGGGTTACAGTGATGCCAGCTTCCAGACCGATCAGGATGATTAAAGATCACAATCGAGGTTCGTGTTTTGCTTGAATGGTAGTGCTATGAGCTGGCAGAGTTCACAGCAGTTCTACAACGTTTCCATCTCATTCGAGAGATTATCGATAGAGGAGATGTGAAGATTTGCAGAGTATGTATAGAAGCTAACATCGCAGATCCCTTGACCAAGGCTTTGGCACAGAGGAAGCATGATAGTCACACTAGGTCATTAGGCCTTAGAGCCAATACTGATTGGCACTAGTGCTAGTGGGAGATTGTTAGTTAGAGCCCTAGAACCAATCATTTGATGATTGTATGGACTCATTGTATCATATTCTTGTATATTAATAAAGGCATTTGTTTGGTTATTATACTTATTTGTATTAGTGCCAAATAGACTAAGTATAATAGCGTCCTTGAGTAGAAGGTTCCTACCTATATCAATCGATTAGTTGAATCGATAGTGAGATGATATAGGAACACTACTCTAAATCATTCATAATCGAGTATTAACATTCAGGGATAATGTTAATGCAATAAGACTAGCATGTAGGTCAGTTCGATGACTTGATCTCACAAGTCATGGATATAGAGATATCAAGCTGACACATGGGTATACATTGGAGAATGTATACTGAATGACCCGCCATGAGAAAGTATCATGGATCGTTATATGAGTGTCATATACTTTCTCATGTGGCTATTAGTATGACTATTAGTCCTTAGACCTGAAGTCACCATGGATCGCTACATAAGGAGTTATGTACTTTGGTTTCGTCAAACGTCACACGTAATTGGGTGTACTATAAAGGCGATTACTGAGTATATAACGAATTATGCAGAGGGATGTGAGTAATGTAGATGGGATCTATCCCTCCCATATGATGGGAGCGACATCGCTATTCTTGATAGAGTGAGACCACTAAGTGCATGGCCATGCCCAAATGAGTCAACACTATATGTTGAGCTCATTTGATTGAGTGAGTCTACTTAGAGTTCAAGATTTAGATTGATTAGAGGATGACACGGTCTATGCCTCACATTGATCAATCTAGATGTCTAGGATAGAAGGACAATGTCACATTTTGTGAGGAGTCACAATTAGTAGTCACAAGGTGATGTCGGATCTCGACATTCTTGTAACTTGGGTAGTAATGATGTGTTGCTAGATACCGCTCATTACTTAAGCTTTTAAATGGGTTTAGGGCATTTCCAACGTTACAAGAACCTATAGGGTCACACACTTAGGACAATTAGATGGAGATTAGGTTCATACGATGAACCAAGAGGATTAGATTCATTTGATGAATCAAATTAGATTAGGAGTAATCCAAATTGGGCTAATTGAGTTAGACTCAAGTTGATTCATGTATTTAATGAGTCTAATTTAGATTATGACTCATTAGATCAATTTAATTTAATAAATTAGATTCATTATATTAAGTTGGCTTGAATCAAATGGTTAGATTAGATCAACCATGAGAGAGATTGAGTCAAGTTTGACTTGACTAGAGAGGAAGAGTCAAGTTTGACTTGACTCATTGCCACATCAAGAGTGAGGTTGCAAGATGTGGACCAATAGTGTTGCTCCACATCATCTTGCTTTGCCACCTCATGGAGGTTACAAGCCTCCATTACATTTAATGTGAGTTGGCCACATTAAATGAGTGGAGGTTACTCATTTTCCACATCATTGTGAAGTGGCAAGATGTGGACCAATGGTAATGGTCCACATCTTCACGATGTGCCACATCATTGGAGTTACAAAACACCTCTTAATGGCTTCACATTAATTGTGATTAATGTGGAATGGGAGTTACACTCCATGGAGTGGCCGGCCACACAAAAGTGGTGAATGAAATTTGATTTTAATTCAAGGTATTATTCCTTCTTCTTCTTCCACAAGAGAGCTCTCTCCCTCTCCTCCTCTTGCCGTGACCACACAAGGTGCTAGCACACCTTTTGTGTGTTTTCTCCACCTACGTGTTCGTGTGGATACTTTTAGAGGAGTATCTATTTTGATACTCTTGAGATCTGGCAACTCCTTGGACAAGCGGGAACACGAAAGGACACGCTTCGAAGGTATAACTCTCATCTAGTGTAGATCTAGAGTCTTTGAAACTCGTACTCGTATTTTGTTCAGTTTTCCTTGCACGGATCTACGGCTTTGGGTGATTCGGGGTTTCCGCGACGCGAAAAAGCGGTTTTCGTGGCCCGAACAACCCAACAATTCAGTATACATTCTCCAATGCATACCCATGTGTCAACTTGATATCTCTATATCCATGACTTGTGAGATCAAGTCATCGAGTTGACCTACATGCTAGTATTATTGTATTAACATTGTCCCTGAATGTTAATACTCGACTAGGAATGATTAAGAGTAGTGTTCCCTATATCATCTCACTATCGGTTCAACTAACCGATTGATATAGGTAAGAACCTTCTACTCAAGGACGTTATTATACTTAGTTTATTTGGCACCAATACAAGTAAGCATAATAACGAAAAACCAAATGCCTTTATTAATATAAAAATATGATACAATAAGTCCATAATACAATCATCAAATGATTGGCTCTAGGGCTCTGACTAACACCTATAACATACCAGCAGACAGTTCCGGGAATCTACTGGATCCTGAAGAATGGACAACAGACTTAAAGAAAAAGGAATCAACAAAGAACAAGGCAATCAACACCTTACAATGGGGATTAACTAGAGAAGAATTGAACCGGGTCATGTAACAACCCAAATTTCCTCATTATAAGTCTTAATAGTGCTTAAAAATATTTAGAAATGCTTTAGAAATATTCTAGAGATTTTTAGGAATTTTTGGAGTATTTTTATGTAATTTTCGGAGTTCGTTTGGTATTTTTACCAAAAGAAAGAAGTTTTGAAAAATAAAGAGGTTCGGCCGAGGTTCGAACCCGCGACCTCCGACCTGATCCGAGACATAAGCGAAGCATGATGACCAAGAACCCAGCAGGGTTGTGATGATAAAAGAGATAGCAAAATTAATTTATGTGGTAGTAGATAACAGAAATACTAAGTTATAAAGAGGGATAAGATGAGGTTTTGTTTCCGTGACCTAAACCATCCTCTCCTCTCCTTTCGCTCGCGACGGCGGTGCTCGGGCAGGAAACAAAGCCGGAATTAGGGCATCGTCTCTGGCGGCCGGCCAAGGTTCAATCCGAGGGATTCTTTACAGTTTCAAGATCCTCTCGTCGAGGAGAGCTCGTGGGCACGAGGAAGAGCCGAAATTCGAACAATCTGAAACCCTAGCAGCCCTTTCATTCGGTTGTAAGTTCAAGAACGAGGTAAGCGCTACTCACCTGCAGTAAGGGTAGTTTCGAGCTTTGATTTAGGTTTTCTTTTGGTTTAGAGAATAGGCTGTAGAGGATTTCGGTTTCTAGGGATTTAGGTTTCCCTTTTTGGTTTTTAAACATGCTGTTAAAAATTGTGGTTTGCTAGGGATATGGTTTTCTTTTGGGCTTCGGATTATGCTATGCAGAATTGGGTTGCTGGAGGCTTAAGTGTAGCTTCGGGATTTACTTTCTCCTTTGCATTCCTGCTGTAGCATGCTTAAAGATCTCTATATTACTCAATGAAAGTACAAGCTTTGAATAACTCTCACATAGTTTTTAAGCTTCAGTGGGTTTTAGTTTGGAATGGCTATGAGTAGTAATTTGGTTTCTTTGTTTTCCTTACCGTGGCACTGAATAGGAGGTTGGTTGGTTTTCGATTTGTGATTGCAATGGGTATGAATAAATTTAGTTGTGGAAAGATTTAGTAGATCATTAGTAGTATAATTAGATGTGCAGCTTTGTTTTTTGTCCGTGGAACTTATTAGTAGAGATGGCTTGTGAGGTAACCATGTTATTAGTCTTTTGGTCATTTGTTTTAATATGCTGTGTAGAATTCTTCACTGATTCATTTAAGCATTGCAGTTAAATTTCCACAAGCGCTGCAGTTTTAGATCTTTTATCCGAGCATTGCATTCTAAGGTTTTATTCAAGCATTTTTTTCAATTTATATATATGTTGGGTTCTTCGGGCCATGAAAACCGCTTTTTCGCTTGGCGGAAACCTCGAAACACCCGCCATGGATCCGTGCGAAGAATAAATCATTCGAAAAAGGTACGAGTACAAGTTTCAAAAACCTTCAATCTACTCTAGATCTACAAGGAAAAACTTTTACCCTTGATGCGCGCCCTTCGCGTATCCCGCTCGTCTAAAATGTCGGATCTCGAGAGTACCAAAATAGATACTCCTCTAGAAGTATCCACATGAAAAAGTAGGTGGAGAAAAACCACACAAAAGGTGTGCTAGCACCTTTGGATGGTTCGGCCAAGGTAGGAGAGGGAAGCAAGAAGAGAGAGCTCAAGGAGGAAGTAGATGGAATTCCCTTGAATGAAATGAATCCCATTCATTCCCCATAAGTGGCCGGCCACTTTCACAAGGTGTAACCCCCATCCTCATTAAATGTAGCCATTAAAGAGAATAGCTTTGTAACCCCCATGAGGTGGCACACTTTGATGATGTGGCACATCATCATTAGTCCTCCTAATGCCAAATCACTAATGATATGGCAAATAGTCAAGTCAAACTTGACTCTTCCTCTTCCTCTCAAGTCAAATAAAACTTGACCAAATCTATCTCATGGTTGATCTAATCCAACCATTTAATTCAAGCCAACTTAATATAATGAATCTAATTCATTTAATTAAATTTATTCAATGAGTCATAATTTAAATTATACTCATTAAACACGTGAATCAACTTGAGTCCAACTCAACTAGCCCAATTAGGATTACTCTTAATCCAATTTGATTCATCAAATCAATCTAATCCTCTTGGTTCATCATATGAACCTAATCTCCATCTAATTGTCCTTAGTGTGTGACCCTATAGGTTCTTGTAATGTTGGCAATGCCCCTAAACCCATTTAGGAGCATAAGTAATGAGCGGTATCTAGCAACACATCATTACTACCCAAGTTACAAGAATGTTGAGATCCAACATCACCTTGTGACTACTAATTGTGACTCCTCACAATATATGACAAGTGTCCTTCTATCCTAGACATCTAGATTGATCAATACCAGGCATAGACCGTGTCATCCTCTAATCAATCTAAATCTTGAACTCCAAGTAGACTCACTAAATTAAATGAGCTCAATATCTTATATTGACTCATTTGGGCATGGCCATGCACTTCGTGGTCTCACTCTATCAATAATGTCGATGTCTCTCCCGTCATATAGGAGGGATAGATCCCATCTACATAACTCACATCCCTCCACATAATTCGTTACATATCCAGTAATCGCCTTTATAGTCCACCCAGTTACGGGTGACGTTTGACGAAACCAAAGTACATAACTCCTTATGTAGGGATCTATGGTGACTTCAGGTTTAAGGACTAGTAGTCATACTAATAGCCACATGAGAAAGTATATGACACTCATATAACGATCGATGATACTTTCTCATGGCGGGTCATTCAGTATACATTCTCTAATGCATACCCATGTGTCAACTTGATATCTCTATATCCATGACTTGTGAGATCAAGTCATCGAGTTGACCTACATGCTAGTCTTATTGCATTAACATTGTCCCTGAATGTTAATACTCGACTAGGAATGATTGAGAGTATTGTTCCCTATATCATCTCACTATCGGTTCAACTAACCGATTGATATAGATGAGAACCTTCTACTCAAGGAAGCTATTATACTTAGTTTATTTGGCACCAATACAGGTAAATATAATAACCAAAAACAAATGCTTTTATTTTTATTTAAGAATATGATACAACAAGTCCATAATACAATCATCAAATGATTGGCTCTAGAGCTCTAACTAACAATCTCCCACTAGCACTAGTGCCAATCAGTGTAGGCTCTAAGCCCCAATGACCTAGTGTGACCATCATGCTTCCTCTGTGCCAAAGCCTTGGTCAAGGGATCTGCAATGTTAGCCTCTGTGGGTACTCTGCAAATCTTCACTTCTCCTCTCTCGATAAACTCTCGAATGAGATGGAAGCGCCGTAGTATGTGCTTGGTCCACTGGTGTGAGCGAGGTTCCTTCGCCTATGCTATAGCTCCATTGTTGTCACAATAGAGCTCAATGGGATCAGCGATGCTAGGAACCACCCCAAGTTCAGTGATGAACTTGCGGATCCAAACTGCCTCCTTTGCTGCCTCTGATGCAACAATGTACTCGGCCTCTGTCGTAGAATCAGCTATTGTGTCCTGCTTCGAACTCTTCCAGCTCACAGCACCACCATTAATGCAAAACACGAACCCCGACTGCGATCGATAATCATCTTGGTCGGTCTGGAAGATGGCATCATTGTAACCCTTTATAGCTAGCTCATCATTGCCTCCATATATCAAGAAATATTCTTTAGTCCTTCTTAAGTACTTAAGAATATTCTTGACCGCTATCCAGTGACTGTCACCTGGATCTGACTGGTATCTGCTCGTCATGCTAAAAGCATACGAGACATCAGGTCGAGTACATAGCATGGCGTACATGATAGATCCTATGGCTGAGTCATAAGGGATCTGATCCATGCGGTCTCTCTCCTCTCTAGAAGAGGGACCTTGAGTCTTCGAAAGACTCACGCTATGTGACATCGGCAGAAATCCCTTCTTGGAGTTCTGCATGGCAAACCGAAGGAGTACCTTGTCAATATATGTACTCTGACTTAGGCCAAGCAATCTCTTAGATCTATCTTTATAGATCTGTATCCCTAGAATGCGGGATGCTTCACCTAAGTCCTTCATTGAGAAACATGTCCCTAGCTAAGTCTTGACAGACTGTAACAAAGGGTTGTCTTTCCCAATGAGCAGTATGTCATCCACATACAATATGAGGAAGACAACTATGTCCCCTACAACCTTCTTGTTGACACAAGGCTCATCTTCATTCTTGATATAACCAAACTGTTTGATCGCATCATCGAATCGAAGATTTCCAGCTCCGAGAAGCTTGCTTTAGTCCATAAATGGACCTATGCAGCTTGCATACTCTGCTAGTATGCTTTGGATCTACAAAACCCTCAGGTTGTGTCATGTACACATCCTCGAGTAGGTTTCCATTCATAAACGTGATTTTGACATCCATCTACCAGATCTCGTAATCGTGGTAAGCTGCAATAGCAAGCATGATCCGAATGGACTTAAACATCGCTACTGGAGAAAAGGTTTCATCATAGTCAATACCATGAATCTGCTTGAAACCTTTAGCTACCAAGCGACTCTTATAGATAAGTCCATCCATGTCAGTCTTTCTCTTAAAAACCCACTTACACCCTATGGGTTTTACCCCTTCAGGTGGATCAACCAAAGTCCATACTTGGTTGGTGTACATGGATTCCATTTCGGATCTCATGGCCTCTAGCCATTTCTCGAAATATGGTCTTATCACAGCTTCCTGATAGGTGGTAGGCTCATCTTCTATGAGCAGAATGTCATCATGGTCAGACAAGAGAAGTGAGTATCTCTCAGGCTGACGACGTACCCTATCAGACCTGCGAAGTGGTATGTCTACTTGAACTGGTTGTTGTTCCTCAACTCCTTATGGAACAACATCATCCACAACACTTTGTGGTTCCAGTTCAACTTCCATCGAGGCTTCAATGCTATTGTTCGCATCTTGAACTTCTTCAAGACCGAACGTACTCCCACTAGTCTTTCTAGAAACAAAGTCCTTTTCTAGAAAGACTCCAGTTTTTGCCACAACTATCTTATGCTGACTGGGAATGTAGAAGTAATATCCCTTAGTTTCCTTGGGATATCCAATGAAATAGCACTTGTCAGATTTGGGTCCTAATTTATCTGAGCCTTGACATCTAACGTAAGCCTCATAACCCCATATCCTCATGAAAGACACCTGGGCATCTCTCCCAGTCCATATCCTATATGGTGTCTTTATCACGGCCTTGGATGGAACTTGGTTGAGTATAAAAGCTGTCGTGTCTAGAGCATAGCCCCAAAGGAATGTCGGAAGATCTGTGTGACTCATCATTGATCGTACCATATCTAATAGGGTACGATTCCTCCTTTCGGATACACCATTCCACTGTGGTGTTCCAGGAGGAGTGAGTTGGGATAGAATCCCACACTCAGCTAGATAGTCATGAAACTCATGGCTAAGGTATTTTCCACCTCGATCTGATCGAAGTATCTTAATATTCTTGCAAAGTTGGTTCTGTACTTCATTCTTAAATTCTTTGAACTTTTCAGAGGATTCAGACTTATGTGTCATCAAGTACACATAATCATATCTACTGAAGTCATCAGTAAATGTGATGAAGTACCTATAACCGCCTCTACCTACGACATTGAAAAGGCCACATACATCACTATGTATAAGTCCTAACAAATCGGTCGCTCTCTCGCTATGCCCACTAAAGGGAGTCTTGGTCATCTTGCCTAGTACACATGACTCGCACGTCTCATAAGATTCAAAATCAAATGAGTCCAGCAAACCATCCTTATGGAGCTGGGATAAGCGTTTGTCATTTATATGACCTAAATGACAGTGCCAGAGATAGGTTTGGTTCAGGTCATTTGACTTGAACCTCGTGGTATTTATGTTAAAAATAAGGCTTTCAAGGTCTAGAATATAGAGTCCATTTATCAGAGGTGCACTATAATAGAACATATCGTTTAAATAGATGGAACAACATTTGTTCTTTATTGTAAACGCGAAACCTTTCTTGTCCAAACAAGAAACTGATATAATGTTCTTAGTTAATGCAGGCACATAACAACAATCAACTAACTCTAGTACAAGCCCAGAGGGCAGAGATAGAAAGTAAGTCCCTACAGCAACAGCAACAACCCGTGCTCCATTGCCAACTCGTAGGTCCACCTCGCCCTTCGTCAATGCCCTGCTATTTCTCAGTGCCTGCACATCAGTACAAATGTGAGAAACACATCCAGTATCTAATACCCATGATGTAGAAATAGATAGATTGACTTCTATAACATATATACCTTAAGTGGAAGTCTCACTTCGCTTCTTCTTAAGATCCTCCAAGTATACCTTCCAGTTCCTCTTCCAGTGCCCGGTTTGACAGCAGTGGAAGTAGGTAGCATCCTTGGCGACCCCTCCTTTAGGCTTCAGTGCCTTGCCTTTGCCCTTGGCTTGGGACTTTCCCTTTCCCTTGGGCTTGCCCTTGGGCTTGCCCTTGGGCTTGCCCTTGCCCTTATATTTCTGAACCATCAGAACAGATTGGGGCTTAACCTTCTTAAGGTTCAGCTCAATAGTTCTTAACATGGTAAGCAGCTCGGGCAGTGGCTTGTCAATTTCGTTCATGTTGTAGTTTAGAACGAATTGACTATAGCTATCCGGCAAGGATTGCAAGATTAGGTCAGTGGCCAGCTCTTGGCCAAGTGGGAACCCCAACCTTTGTAGGTTATCTATGTACCCAATCATTTTGAGTACATATGGGCCTACGGGAGACCCGTCTGACATCTTGCACTGAAATAGTGCCCTTGAGATCTCAAATCTCTCATGCCTCGCTTTTCCTTGATACAATTGACGAAGATGTTCAACCATATCGTAAGCCCCATTAACTCGTGTTGCTTCTGAAGCTCAGAGTTCAAGGTAGCGAGCATTAGACAAGACACATCTAATGTGTCATCTTGATGCTTCTTGAAACCATCTCGGTCAGCTCGTGGGGCATTGGCAGGAGGAGCCTCCAGAATGGGCTGCTCCAGAACGTACAGTTTACGTTCCTAGGTGAGAACTATTCTCAAGTTCCTGTACCAGTCAAGGAAATTTGCTCCGTTGAGCTTGTCCTTCTCGAGGACAGATCACAGAGAGAAGGTGTTCGTATTCGACGTCATGGTAATTTACAACAGAAATAAATGCAGAAATAAATATCATATTCTTTAAATCATTTAATTAGGCCTTTAACTAAATGATGCTCCCACTGAATTCTATAATTCGTGTGGGACAAGATCCACATCATACTAACCCTTGAGTTAGATTTGGCTAATACGCCCAATATTTAGTATGATCGGTAGGTAACGATTACTAATTACATCTCTATGCAACTCTTGTTTATAGGATCAAGATCCACATTGATATTAAAACTTGAGTTAGCTTTGGCTAATACGCCCGAGAGTTAATATAAACGTGATTTTGTCCTACCTTTCCAACTGTTGGAAGAATGCCTATAGTTGTACTCGATCCAATTGAGTTAACTAGTTACTCAATCTAATTGAGTTGTACTCACCCATGCATTGATAGGCAGGACCAATATTGTCCCTCCGTACCCTACCAAGATAATATGTGTTGCTCTGCTTTGGCAGATTCAACAACACATGTGATCGAGGTAGTGATAGGTATCACGGCACGGTAGGCATTAGAGTTGACGTGATTTAAATCTAATCTAAACGATGATGCGCATCATATACTTGATATTGATCTGATCTAATCATTAGGGTGCATCTTGTACACAATGTAGATCTAATCTAATCGTAAGGGTGCATCTTGTGCATGATTTAGATCTAATCTAATCGTTATGCACTAATTAATTACTTAATTAAGCATGCATCATATACACAAGTAATTAACTAAATTTTGTGAAATAGTCATGGCTCTACTACGATCTTCTCAAGCCAATGAGAAGATCGGATGGTCAACCTAAGGTCAACATCTTCTCAAACGCCTTCCTTTTTGACCACCTTGTGTTGCTCGCGCCTTCCTCGTAACTTCATCTTGAGTGGACCTTCCACCGCTTCAAAAATTACTTTACAATTTTTGAAAATCGAGTTACATTCGAGTCTAAATCTAATTTACAACCAGAAGATAAATTGGGAGGCATGACGCGCAGGTTGCGTATCCAATACAGCACACACAAACACAAGACGGCACGCAGGCCGTATTATAAATTACAACAAAAATCCAATCTTATTGGGTCTTATTGGGACATGACTATCACAAAAATAATATATAATTCTAAATTATATATTTTCATAATTTTCTGTAATTTTTCATAATTTTTACAATTTTATGAGTAAATTTTTTCAGGCGGTCCCGATTAGCGATTTTAGGCGCAATCGCGGAGCAAATCCCCTTGCGGGGTTAGGGGAAGTACCCCTACCTGCGATCTAATCATAGCGAGTTGCTCCTAAGCGATCCTACAGCTCCTTAGCCCGCTATCCCAAAAATTTTTGGGTCGAAACATTGCCGTAACGAAAAAATCTTCTCGGTAGTCGAAGCCTACAAGTGTCTAAACACTTGTGCTTCGCTTTTACGAGAAAAATACCCTTTAAAACTATAAAAATCATGAAATTACAGAAATTCACAGAAGCTATATTTTTCATAAAAATACAAAATAAACTCGTGCAAGTCTTCGCACGTGGCTTTGATACCACTGTTGGGTTCTTCGGGCCGTGAAAACCGATTTTTTACGTGGCGGAAACCCCGAAACCCCCGCCACGGATCCGTGTGAAGAATAAATCATTCGAAAAAGGTATGAGTACGAGTTTCAAAATCCTTCAATCTACTCTCGATCTACAAGGAAAAACTTTTACCCTTGATGCGCGCCCTTCGTGTATCCCGCTCGTCTAAAATTCCGGATCTCGAGAGTACCAAAATAGATACTCCTCTAGAAGTATCCACACGAACAAGTAGGTGGAGAAAAACCACACAAAAGGTGTGCTAGCACCTTTGGATGGTTCGGCCAAGGTAGGAGAGGGAAGCAAGAAGAGAGAGCTCAAGGAGGAAGAAGATGGAATTCCCTTGAATGAAATGAATCCCATTCATTCCCCATAAGTGGTCGGCCACTTTCACAAGGTGTAACCCCCATCCTCATTAACATGAGGTGGCACACTTTGATGATGTGGTACATCATCATTAGTCCTCCTAATGCAAAATCACTAATGATGTGGCAAATAGTCAAGTCAAACTTGACCCTTCCTCTTCCTCACAAGTCAAGTAAAACTTGACCAAATCTATCTCATTGTTGATCTAATCCAACCATTTGATTCAAGACAACTTAATATAATGAATCTAATTCATTTAATTAAATTGATTCAATGAGTCATAATTTAAATTAGACTCATTAAACACATGAATCAACTTGAGTCCAACTCAACTAGCCCAATTAGGATTACTCTTAATCCAATTTGATTCATCAAATAAATCTAATCCTCTTGGTTCATCATATGAACCTAATCTCCATCTAATTGTCCTTAGTGTGTGACCCTCTTGTAACGTTGGCAATGCCCCTAAACCAATTTAGGAGAATAAGTAATGAGCGGTATCTAGCAACACATCATTACTACCCAAGTTACAAGAATGTTGAGATCCAACATCACCTTGTGACTACTAATTGTGACTCCTCACAATATATGACAAGTGTCCTTCTATCCTAGACATCTAGATTCATCAATACGAGGCATAGACTGTGTCATCCTCTAAACAATCTAAATCTTGAACTCTAAGTAGACTCACTAAATCAAATGAGCTCAATATCTTATATTGACTCATTTGGGCATGGTCATGCACTTTGTGGTCTCACTCTATCAATAATATCGATGTCTCTCCCGTCATATAGGAGGGATAGATCCCATCTACATCACTCACATCCCTCCACATAATTCGTTACATACCCAGTAATCACCTTTATAGTCCACCCAGTTACGGGTGACGTTTGACGAAACCAAAGTACATAACTCCTTATGTAGGGATCTATGGTGACTTCAGGTCTAAGGATTAGTAGTCATACTAATAGCCACATGAGAAAGTATATGACACTCATATAATGATCCATGATACTTTCTCATGGCGGGTCATTCAGTATACATTCTCTAATGCATACCCATGTGTCAACTTGATATCTCTATATCCATGACTTGTGAGATCAAGTCATCGAGTTGGCCTACATGCTAGTCTTATTGCATTAACATGGTCCCTAAATGTTAATACTCGACTAGGAATGATTGAGAGTACTGTTCCCTATATCATCTCACTATCGGTTCAACTAACCGATTGATATAGGTGAGAACCGTCTACTCAAGGCCGCTATTATACTTAGTTTATTTGGCACCAATACAAGTAAGTATAATAACCAAAAACAAATGCCTATATTTATATGTAAGAATATGATACAATAAGTCCATAATACAATCATTAAATGATTGGCTCTAGGGCTCTAACTAACAATATATATGCAATGAATAGAAATAGTTTGTATAGGCTTGCTGTTTAATTGTCGAGGCATTCTCCTTATTAGAGATATTAATAAGTAAGAAGTATTTTACTTGAAGAGGCTAGTACCCGACTTCCGAGGTTGTCGTTAAACAAATCAAGGTGACCGTTTCTGAGGTCTCGGCCCTGGTAAGACCAAGGTCTTTACCCTCGTAGGACTGGTGGCTCACTACCTCAGTTTCTATTAGGGAGCGTGCAATAGTACTAAGCCTGGGCCTAAGAGATTATTATTTTCAAGTATAAAAGTATAAATTTTAAACAAGTGAAATAAGCTTCACATAAGTTTAAAATTCAGCAAGTTTAGTTTCTTTTATGCTAGCATGTTATAATGTTCTTTATAGTAGACAAGGTCTTTTAGTTTCTTTTATAAATTTTAAGTAGACGGAACAACATTTGTTCTTTATAGTAAACGAGAAACCTTTCTTGTCCAAACAAGAAACTGATATAATGTTCTTAGTTAATGCAGGCACATAACAACAATCGACTAACTCTCGTACAAGCCCAGAGGGCCGAGATAGAAAGTAAGTCCCTACAGCAACAGCAGCAACCCGTGCTCCATTGCCTACTCGTAGGTCCACCTCACCCTTTGTCAATGCCCTGCTATTTCTCAGCACCTGCACATCAGTACAAATGTGAGAAGCACATCCAGTATCTAATACCCATGATGTAGAAATAGATAGATTGACTTCTATAACATATATACCTGAAGTGGAAGTCTCACTTCGCTTCTTCTTAAGATCCTCCAAGTATACCTTGCAGTTCCTCTTCCATTGCCCGGTCTGACCGCAGTGGAAGCAGGTAGCATCCTTGGCGACCCCTCCTTTAGACTTCAGTGCCTTGCCTATGCCCTTGGTTTGGGACTTTCCCTTACCTTTGGGCTTGCCTTTGCACTTATGCTTCTGGACCATCAGAATGGGCTTAACCTTCTTAAGGTTAACCTCAGCAGTTCGTAACATACTAAGAAGCTCGGGCAGTGGCTTGTCAATCTCGTTCATGTTATAGTTCAGAACGAATTGACTATAGCTATTCGGCAAGGATTGCAAGATTAAGTCAGTGGCCAGCTCTTGGCCAAGTGGGAACCCCAGTCTTTGTAGGTTCTCTATGTACCCAATCATCTTGAGTACATAAGGACCTACGGGAGCCCCGTCTGACATCTTGCACTGAAACAATGCCTTAGAGATCTCGAATCTCTCATGCCTCGCTTGTCCCTGATATAGTTGGCGAAGATGCTCAACCATATCGTAAGCGCCCATCAACTCGTGTTGCTTCTGAAGCTCAAAGTTCATGGTCGCGAACATTAGACAGGACACATCTAATGCGTCATCTTGATGCTTCTTGTAAGCATCTTTGTCTGCTCGCGGGGCATTGGCAGGAGGAGCCTCCGGAATGGGCTGCTCCAAAACGTACAGTTTACGTTCCTGTACCAGTCCAGGAAATTCGCTCCGTTGAGCTTGTCCTTCTCAAGGACAGATCGCAGGGAGAAGGAATTCGTGTTCGACGTCATGGTTATCTACAACAGAAAATTTGCAGAAATAAATATCATATTCTTTTAAAATCATTTAATTAGGCCTTTAACTAAATGATGCTCCCACTGAATACTATAATTCTTGTGGGACAAGATCCACATCATACTAACCCTTGAGTTAGCTTTGGCTAATACACCCAAGGCTTAGTATGATCGGTAGGTAACGATTACCAATTACATCTCTATGCAACTCTTGTTTATAGGATCAAGATCCATATTTATATTAAAACTCGAGTTAGCTTTGGCTAATACGCCCGAGAGTTAATATAAACGTGATTTTGTCCTACCTTTCCAACTATTGGAAGAATGCCTATAGTTGACTCGATCCAACCGAGTAACTAGGAATACTCAATCTAATTGAGTTTGTATTCACCCATGCGTTGATAGGCGGGACCAAAATTGTCCCTCCGTACCCTACCAAGATAATATGTATTTCTCTGCTTTGGCAAATTCAACAATACATGTGATCGAGGTAGTGATAGGTATCACGGCACGATTAGGCATTAGAGTTGAGTCGATTGAGATCTAATCTAATCGAAAAAGGATGCATCTTGTGCATGACTTAGATCTAATCTAATCGCAAGGGTGCATCATGTGCACGACTTAGATCTAATTTAATCGAAAGGCACTAATTAATTAATTGCTTATTAAACATGCATCATATACATAAGCAATTAACAAATTAATCTATTTGTGATTTAGTCATGGCCCTACTACGATCTTCTCAAGCCAATGAGAAGATCGAATGGTCAACCTAGGGTCAACAGCTTCTCCAAGCTCCTCCCTTTAACCACCTTGTGTTGCTCGTGCCCGCCTAGGAATTCCGTCTCGTGTGGACCCTCCACCGCTCCAATTTGTACATTACAATTTGAAACTCGAGTTACATTCGAGTCTAAATCATATTTACAACAAGAATATAAGAGAAAGGCACGACGCTCAGGTCGCGAAAAAATAAAAACATACAACACGCGCAAACACATAACGGCACGCAGGCCGTATTATGAATTACAACACAATCCAATCATATTGGATTTTTGGGACATGACTATCACAAAATTAATATATAATTCAAAATTATATATTTGTCATAATTTTATGTAATTTTAAAATTAATTTTTAAAATTTTTACGAGTAAAATTTCCCGGCGGACCCGTTTAGCGGTTTCGGGCGCAATCGCGGAATGGATCCCCTTGCGGGGCCAGGGGTAGCGCCCCTACCCGTGATATAACCATCGCGAGGGTTCCTTTGCGATCCAACAGCACCTAAACCCGCTGTCCCAAAACGATTTGGGCCGAGACATTGCCGTTTCGGAAAAATCTTCCCGGCGGGTTCGTTTTTAGCGATTTCTGGTGCAATCGCGGAGCAAATCCCCTTGCAGGGTTAGGGGCAGTACCCCTACCCACAATCTAACCATCGAGAGTTGCTCCTAAGTGATCTAATTGCACCCAAACCCGCTGTCCCAAAAATTTTGGGGCGAAACGAAGCCGTTTTGGAAAAATCTTTCCGGTAGCCGAAGCCTACAAGCGTCTAAACACTTGTGCTTCGATTACTCGAGAAAAATACTCATAAAAACCCAAAAATCATAATTTTACAGAAAATTACAGAAACTTTAGTTTTCATAAAACCAATAAACAAACTCGTATTCCCCTTGCACGTGGCTCTGATACCACTGTTGGGTTCTTCAGGCCGCGAAAACCGCTTTTCGCGTCGCGGAAACCCCGAATCACCCAAAGCCGTAGATCCATGCAAGGAAAAACCGAACGAAAATTATGAGTACGAGTTTGAAAAATTTTTTAAATCTACTCCTAGATCTACATGTTAAGAATTTTACCCTTGTTGTGTGCCCTTCGCTTATCCCGCTCGTCCAAGGAATTGCCGGATCTCTTGACCGTCAAGCGTCGGTCCTCTAGAAGTATCCACACGGACACGTAGATGGAGAAAACCTCACACAAAGGTGTGCTAGCACCTTAGTGAGATTCGGCCAAGCAAAGAGGAGAGGGAGAGGGAGAGCTTGAGGAAGAAGAAAGGAGTGAATGAGGAGTTGAATGAAAATGAATTTCATTAACCCCTCTAAAGTGGCTGGCCACATCTCCAAGAGTAACCCCCATTTCTCATTTAATGCCTCATTAAAGAGAATGGGTATGTAACTCCCATGAGGTGGCACACGATGATGATGTGGAACATCATCATTGGTCCACCTAATGCCAACTCACCAATGAGGTGGCAATAGGTCAAGTCAAAATTGACCTTTGGTCTTCCTTCTCAAGTCAAGTCAAACTTGACTCAATCTCTACCATGGTGGATCTAATCCAACCATTTGATTCGAGCCAATTTAATATAATGAATCTAATTCATTAAATTAAACTGATCTAATGAGTCATAATCTAAATTAGACTCATTGTATACATGAATCAACTTGAGTCTAACTCAATTAGCCCAATTTGGATTACTCTTAATCCAATTGGATCCATCAAATGAATCAAGTCCTCTTGGTTCATCATATGAACCTAACCTCCATCTAATTGTCCTTAGTGTGTGACCCTATAGGTTCTTGTAACGTTGGCAATGACCCTAAACCCATTTAGGAGCATAAGTAATGAGCGGTATCTAGCAACACATCATTACTACCCAAGTTACAAGAATGTTGAGATCCAACATCACCTTGTGACTACTAATTGTGACTCCTCACAATATGTGACATTGTCCTTCTATCCTAGAAATCTAGATGGATCAATGTGAGGCATAGACCGTGTCATCCTCTAATCAATCTAAATCTTGAACTCTAAGTAGACTCACTCAATCAAATGAGCTCAACATCTAATGTTGACTCATTTGGGCATGGCCATGCACTTAGTGGTCTCACTCTATCAAGAATAGCGATGTCGCTCCCGTCATATGGGAGGGATAGATCCCATCTACATCACTCACATCCCTCTGCATAATTCGTTATATACCCAGTAATCGCCTTTATAGTCCACCCAGTTACGGGTGACGTTTGACGAAACCAAAGTACATAACTCCTTATGTAGGGATCCATGGTGACTTCAGGTCTAAGGACTAATAGTCATACTAATAGCCACATGAGAAAGTATATGCCACTCATATAACGATCCATGATACTTTCTCATGGCGGGTCATTCATTATACATTCTCCAATGTATACCCATGTGTCAGCTTGATATCTCTATATCCATGACTTGTGAGATCAAGTCATCGAGCTGACCTACATGCTAGTCTTATTGCATTAACATTATCCCTGAATGTTAATACTCGACTAGTAATGATTTAGAGTAGTGTTCCCTATATCATCTCTCTATCGGTTCAACTAATCGATTGATATAGGTATGAATCTTCTACTCAAGGACGCTATTATACTTAGTCTATTTGGCACTAATACAAATAAGTATAATAACCAAACAAATGCCTTTATTAATATACAAGAATATGATACAATGAGTCCATACAATTATCAAATGATTGGCTCTAGGGCTCTAACTAACAGGAACTCACCGGCCAAAGATTGGTGAAGAGCTAGTCAGCAGGTCATTAGTCGCTGAGCACTATCTGAACAACATCAAGGCACAACAAATGCAACTCAAGCCAGTCAAGATAGAGGACAAGACAACAGGGAGTCAGAAGCCCCAGGCAAGTAAGCAAAACTGGAAGGGCAAAGATAACAAAAGGAAACGATGGAATACAGGAGGCAGCCAAACGGAGGTCCAGTAGACAAGCAGGCCAAGTTCCCTCCCTGCCCTAAATGTGGGAGACTACATCCAGGAGCCTGTCTTGTGGGTATGACTGGATGTTATTCGTGTGGTCAAGAAGGACACCTGGCTAAGGCGTGTCCTAACAAGCTCAAAGCACCTCAGCAACAGGCAGCGCAATACGGGAACAAGCCTCAGTTACACTACATGCCTGCAACTCTGGATGGACCTCAGCTCAGTCAAGGAAGTTTGGAAGCCCCACCAGTTCCAGCCAATGCCAGAGTATTCTCCCTCACTAAAGAGGAAGCTACTAGTGCCTCCACGGTCGTAACAGAGAGCATGAACTACAAGTTCTTGACAACCCAACCTTCTGGGGAAGTCATGGAGTCTAACCAGTGGCTTCGGGCTGTACCAGTCAAAATTTCAGACCGAGAGCTATATGTTAATTTAGTAGTCCTTGCGATGCAGGATTTCAACGTTATTCTGGGTATGGATTTCCTCAGTAAGTACAGCGCTTCGGTGTACTACCGCAGAAGGAAAGTGATTTTCAGCCCAAAAGGTGAACCATCCTTTGAGTTCACGGGAGTGGCGAAGAGGCAGACCCAGAAATTCCTCTCTTCCCTCACATCTCACCTGATGTTAGCTAAAGGGTGTACTGGTTTTTCTTGCGTACATTGTGAATGCAGAAGAACAAGAAAGACCCAAGCAGGAAGATGTTCGGGTAGTCTATGATTATCCAGGGGTATTCCCAGAAGAGCTACCTGGACTACCTCCCAACAGAGAAGTGGAGTTTGAAATAGAGTTAGTTCCTGGCACCGGTCTAATTTCAAAAGCTCCGTACCGGATGTCTCCAGCAGAGCTGAAAGAGCTACAAGAACAACTCCAGGAGCTGCTTGACAAAGGTTTCATTCGCCCTAGTCATTCACCATGGGGAGCTCCAGTGTTGTTCGTTTAGAAGAAAGATGGATCTATGCGGATGTGCATAGATTATAGAGCGCTGAACAAAGTGACAATTAAGAACAAGTACCCTCTTCCCAGAATAGATGATCTATTTGATCAGTTAAAGGGGGCAATAGTGTTCTCTAAGATAGACTTGCGCTCTGGATACCATCAGTTGAAAGTGAAAGAAAGTGATATATCCAGAACAGCTTTCAGGACCAGATATAAACACTACGAGTTTGTAGTCATGCCTTTTGGTGTGACTAATGCACCTGCGGTCTTCATGGACTTAATGAACAGAGTGTTCAGAGAATACCTTGACAAGTTTGTCATCGTGTTCATCAACGACATTCTGATTTATTCAAGAACCCCAGAGGAGCATGACACGCACTTGAGAATAGTACTGCAAACCCTTCAGCAAAAGCAGCTTTATGCCAAATTCTCAAAGTGTGAGTTCTGGTTAGAGCAGGTGGCGTTTCTAGGTCATATCATTTCTAAAGAAGGTATCCAGGTGGATCCTGCCAAAATAGAAGCGGTCAACAACTGGTGTAGACCCAAGAATGCCATGGAGATTAGAAGGTTCCTTGGTTTAGCTGGATATTATAGAAAATTTATGAAAGACTTTTCCGGGATAGCCTCTCCACTAACAACCCTAACTATGAAGAACAAGAAGTTTGAATGGTCAGACAAATGTGAGCAAAGTTTCCAAGCACTGAAGAAAAGACTGAACAGTGCTCCCATCCTGACTGTTCCAGAGAGTGACAAGAGTTTTGACTTATACAGTGATGCTTCCAAGATGGGCCTCAGAGCTGTTCTCATGCAAGAAGGGAAGGTTATAGCTTATGCTTCCAGACAACTCAAAGACTATGAGAAGAACTACCCCACTCATGATCTTGAGCTGGCAGCTGTGGTCTTTGCACTAAAACTCTGGCGACATTATTTGTATGGAGTCCAGTGCAGAATCTTCACCGACCATCAAAGCTTGTAGTATTTCTTTACTCAGAAAGACTTGAACATGAGACAACGCAGGTGGCTAGAGTTGGTTAAAGACTATGACTGTGAAATCCTCTACCACCCAGGTAAAGCTAACAAAGTGGCGGATGCACTAAGTCGAAAGTCCAGTGCAACTCTGATGCACTTGTCATAATTAGCACTGCCACTACAGAAGGAACTGTTAGATTTTGGAGTCAAAATTGTTTATGGGCAACTCTCTGCATTGACCTTAGAGTCAACCTTTCTTGAGGATATACAGAGAAAGCAAAGTGGAGATCCAGATATCCAGAAGATCAAGCAAGGGATACAAAAAGAAGAAAATTCAGAGTTTCGGGTATCAGACAGTGGAATTCTTTATCAGGGGAGCCGCCTTTGTGTCCCTAATAATGAGGAATTGAGAAAGAAGATTCTAGAAGAAGCTCATAGTACAGCATACTCTATGCATCCTGGTTCCACCAAGATGTATCAAGATTTGAAGCAGAGATTCTGGTGGTCTGGACTCAAGAGAGATGTTGGAAAATATGTCAGTACCTTCCTGATATGCCAGAGAGTCAAAGCAGAACACCAGAGACCAGGAGGAGTTCTACAGCCTCTCCCAATACCCGAGTGGAAGTGGGAAGAAATATCCATGGACTTTATAACAGGTCTTCCAAGAACCACTAATGGATATGATGCGATATGGGTGATAGTGGACAGATTGACCAAGTCTGCCCATTTTCTATCCATCAAGGTGCCCCACTCTATAGAGCAATTTGCACAACTATATGTTAAGGAAGTGATCAGACTTCATGGAGTCCCGAAGTCGATTGTTTCCAATAGGGATGGGCGCTTCACCTCTCATTTTTGGGAGTGTGTTCAAAATGCACTAGGCACCAAACTCAAGTTCCGCACAGCCTTCCATCCCCAGACTGATGGACAGATAGAACGAGTAAATCAGATTTTAGAAGACATGCTCAGGGCTTGTGCATTGGATTTTAAGGCAGTCGGTGTAAGTATCTGTACTTAGCTAAATTCACCTACAACAATAGCTATCAGGCCAGTATCAAGATGGCACCTTACGAGGCACTATATGGCCAAAGTGTAGATCACCTATATGCTGGTTGGAGGCTGGAGAAAGAAAAGAGATGGAATCAGAATTTGGCGGGCAGACCGAGATGATAGAAGAAACCACACAGGCTATCCAGAAGATCAAACAGAGGATTGAGACTCCCCAGAGTAGACAGAAAAGTTATGCTGACACTCGCCGTAGGCCACTTGAATTCCAAGTAGGGGATTCAGTCTTTCTCAAAGTTGCTCCGATGAAGGGAGTGATGAGATTTGGCAAGAAGGGCAAGTTAAGTCCCTGCTACATAGGGCCATACCTGATCACAGAAAGGATTGGGAAGGTAGCTTACAAGCTGGACTTACCACAAGACATGTCAGCAATACATAATGTATTTCATGTCTCTATGCTAAAGAAGTGTCTTCACGACCCTAGCCAAGTGATTCAGCCTCAGTCAGTGTAGATCCAGGAGGATCTTAGTTATGAGAGCAGACCTACACAGGTAGTGGACAGAGAAGTTAAGAGACTAAGGAACAAAGAAGTACCACTAGTGAAGCTCATCTGGTAGAACCAGAAGCACGAGGAAGTTACTTGGGAGCGTGAGGACAACATGAGACTGAAATATCCAGAATTATTCTATGTTCGAGGACGAACTTTTTATAAGATATGGAGAATTGTAACAACCCAAATTTCCTCATTACAAGTCTTAATAGTGCTTAAAAATATTTAGAAATGCTTTAGAAATATTCTAGAGATTTTTAGAAATTTTTGGAGTATTTTTATGCAATTTTTGGAGTTCGTTTAGTACTTTTACCAAAAGAAAGAAGTTTTAAAAAATAAAGAGGTTCGGCCGAGGTTCGAACCCACGACCTTCGACCCGATCCGAGACTTAAGTGAAGCGTGATGACCAAGAACCCAGCAGGGTTGTGCTGATAAAAGAGATAGCGAAATTAATTTATGTCGTAGTAGATAACAGAAATACTAAGTTATAAAGAGGGATAAATTGAGGTTTTATTTTTGTGACCTAAACCATCCTCTCCTCTCCTCGCGCTCGCGACGACGGTGCTCGGGCAGGAAACAAAGCCGGAGTTAGGGCATCATCTCCGGTGGCCGGCCAAGGTTCAATCCGAGGGATTCTTTACAGTTTCAAGATCCTCTCGTCGAGGAGAGCTCGTGGGCACGAGGAAGAGACGAAATTCGAGCAATCCGAAACCCTAGCAGCGCTTTCGTTCGATTGTAATTTCAAGAACGAGGTAAGCGCTACTCACCTGCAGTAAGGGTAGTTTTGAGCTTTGATTTAGGTTTTCTTTTGGTTTAGAGAACAGGCTGTAGAGGATTTCAGTTTCTAGGGATTTAGGTTTCCCTTTTTGGTTTTTGAAACATGCTGTTAAAAATTGTGGTTTTCTAGGGATATGGTGTTCTTTTGGGCTTCGGATTATGCTATGGAGAATTGGGTTGCTGGAGGCTTATGTGTAGCTTCGGGATTTGCTTTCTCCTTTGCATTCCTACTGTAGCATGCTTAAAGAACTCTATATTACTCAATGAAAGTACAAGCTTTGAATAAGTCTAACATAGTTTTTAAGATTCAGTAGGTTTTAGTTTGGAATGCCTATGAGTAGTAATTTGGTTTCTTTATTTTCCTTACCGTGGCACTGAACAGGAGGTTGGTTGGTTTTCGGTTTGTGATTGCAATGGGTATGAATAAATTTAGTTGTGGAAAGATTTAGTAGATCATTAGTAGTATAATTAGATGTGCAGCTTTGTTTTCTGTCCGTGGAACTTATTAGTAGATATGGCTTGTGAGATAACCATGTTATTAGTCTTTTGGTCATTTGTTTTAAATTTATGTAGAATTTCTTCTTCATTTCATTACATTAGAATTTCCACAGTAGCAATTTTATATCTTAATCGAAGGTGCATTCTAAGCTTTTATTCAAGCATTTTAGTTTCAATTTATATATATATGCAATGAATACAAATAGTTTGGGCCCAAGAGATTATTATTTTCAAGTATAAAAGTATAAATTATAAATAAGTGAAATAAGCATCACATAAGTTTAAAATTTAGCTAGTTTAGTTTCTTTTATGCTAGCATGTTATTTAGAATTTTCTTGCTGTTATTTGCTATTAGATGAGCATCTTTACATGATTAGCATTTCAGTATATTCACATGCATATTCAAGTTTTGTGAGTTAGATAGCGCTTACTAAGTAATTTTGCTTATAGTTGTATTTCCTCTTACTGCAGATAAAGGAAAGGAAAAGCTATAGCGAAGGAAGGCGACAAGGAGATGTCGATGGATGTGTGATGTTTGGACTATGGAAGCTTTGGGATTTAGTTTAATAATTCATTAAGACCTTGTATTCAGAATATTGGAACCATTCTTTCATGTTGTTAGATTTGCATTGGATATTTTATGTTTAGAACTCTTTCTTTTAATTGCTATGCACATTGGTTTATTATCTGAGTTGTATCATTGTTGCATGCTTGTGTAGATTTATATATATAGTTTCTAGCATGTTCAGATTGATGTATAGTTTTAGTTGTGAACGTATGCTTGAGTAGTATGTTTTCCGCTGTTACATATTGTATGCTTTGAGTTTTGAGAGTTTTAAGCATAGATAATTTCATGTAAGCAACATTAGTTAAGATGATTTAGTAGTCGAGTAGCACTCCACCTTAACATACTAGTGAGGAGGGTGGGGTGTTACAGCTCGGAGCACATAAAAACGCTAAAGAGCTGTGGGACAAACTAATCGAGCTGCACGAAGGAACGAGCGATGCTAAGGTAACAAAACGAGACCTGCTTCTAAATAGAATATTTAATATAAAAATGTAGGAAGGAGAAACGGCCAGCCAACTCCAAGCAAGAATCAAAGATATTCTCAACGGACTCCTTGCAATGGGACACCAAATGGAGAACCAGGACTTAATAAGGTATGCCTTAAATGCTTTTCCACGCAACAGCTTGTGGGCATCTATCGTAGATGCCTAAAAGATCTCTAAAAATTTATCAAAATTAAAACTAGATGAGCTTTTCTATGAATTAGAACTGCATGAACAAACTAACGCTGGGTCGAGAAAGGTGTAGCTTTATTTGCAGGTTCCTCAAAAGAAAAGAAGAACAAGTCTGAACCTGAAGAAGATTCTAACCAGAACTCTGAAGATGAAGAACACCTGGTGAACCTAGTAAGGAAGATGTTCACCAGGAGGAAAAGAAGCTTCTGTAAGAAGGACCTTCAAAAGATCAATTCTCCAACCGAATCGAGGAGTGTGACATGCTTCGGATGCAATAAGAAGGGCCACTACAAGAACGAGTGCCCGAGATTGAAGATCGACAAACAGAAGCCGACCAAAAAGAAGGCCCTCAAAGCGACATGGGACGACTCCTCCTCAGAAGAATCGGAAGCAGAAGATCAGAAGCACCAGAGCCACCTCGCGCTGATGGCCCGCGAAGCAGAGTCGGAAGACGAATCAGAAGACGGGTCCGAACCCGAATTGAGACACGAGTCCGTACTCGTTTTCGAAGGTTTCGAAGAGGTATTCCTAACCTTAAACTGAAAGTTTTTTAAAATTATTTCGTGCTTAAATAATAAGTTAGTTAAATTAGAAAATGAAAACAAATTGCTCCTCGAGGAAAATCAAATCCTCAAGGAACAAGTTGTAAATAATAAACCAACTCAAGATCTAACACTTGAGGAGGAGAATTCATCATTAAAATTAGAAATTAATAATTTAAAAAATATGCTAGAAAAATTTACTACCAGATCAAAAAATTTAGACTTAATTCTAAATAATCAAAAATCATGTTATAATAAAACCGGACTCGGATATAAGTCAAACTCAAATAAAACCTTTAAATCATTAATAAGCCAATACAAACCAACAAATAAAGCATGGGTTCCGAAAGCGTGTTTAACCACGCAAATAGGACCTAACCAATATTATATCTCTAAAGATAAAATATATTACATAAAGTCAAATAAACCAAATAAAAAACCAGAACACAAACCTAAACCAAAAAATTTAAAATCTAAACATATTAGAACTCAACAAAACTTAAACTATCACCAAGTAAAATATAATTATAAAATAAATAGACATAAACCGAGAACTAAAAATTAAATTAATGGCCATTAATTCAAGGGGAGGTTCTAGAATAGCTGACACCTCCAAAACTAACCTACCCAGCAGGGTAACCCTAACCAACCTACACGATAGGGTAATTAGGATTAGTTAAAAAGGGTTCAAGTTTAACTTGAAAAATGGTACTGGTGAAATTTTGGATGATTGTAACGACCACCCTTCTCACTACTCTCTAAAGGTGTCCGTTACGTAACTACTATAGACTCTTACTTAACTAGTGTAACCAACTATACTTAATTTTTCTAGAAAACTTAAAATTTCGGCAGAGTATATGCAGTTCATGTTGGGTTCTTCGGGCCGCGAAAACCACTTTTTCGCGTCGCGGAAACCCCGAGTCACCCAAAGCCATGGATCTCGTGCAAAGATTGTTAAACAAAAATTATCGAAAAACCTTTTTTTCTTGTACGAGTTTGTAAAACCTTTAGATCTACACTAAAGTTAAGATCATTACCCTTGTAGCGAAGCCCTTCGCGTTCCCGCTTGTCCAAGATGTCGCCGGATCTCTAGTTGTCAAAGTAGACAACCTTTATATGTATCCACACGGACACAAGTAGAAGGAGATGACCAAAACACAAGGTGTGCTAGCACTAATGGAGTGTTCGGCCAAGGAATGGGAGAAGGAGAAGAGAGAGCACCCAAGGGAGAAGAAGAGTGAATGAAATCCATGAGAGGAAATTCAAACAACCCCTTAGCCATCAAGTGGCCGGCCACTCTAGGAAGTGTAACCCCCACATTAATTCCAATTAATGTGGAGACCATTAAGAGTTGTAACCCCCATGAGGTGGCACTCTAGGATGATGTGGATCAACACTATTGGTCCACATCTTGCCACCTCACTAAATGACATGGCAACAAGTGTAACCTCCTCATTTAATGTGGGCCGGCCACATTAAATGCTATGGAGGCTTGTAACCTCCATGAGGTGGCACACATTGATGATGTGGAGCAATCCTATTGGTCCACATCTTGCCAACTCACTAGTGATGTGACAAAAAGTCAAGTCAAACATGACTTTTCTCTTCCTCTCAAATCAAGTCAAACTTGATCAAATCTCTCTCATGGTTGATCTAATCCAACCATATGATTCAAGCCAACTTAATATAATGAATCTAATTCATTAAATTAAGTTGATTTAATGAGTCATAATCTAAATTAGACTCATTGAATACATGAATCAACTTGAGTCCAACTCAATTAGCCCAATTTGGATTACTCTTAATCCAATATGATTCATCAAATGAATCTAATCCTCTTAGTTCATCATATGAACCAAATCTCCATCTAATTGTCCTTAGTGTGTGACCCTATAGGTTCTTGTAACGTTGGCAATGCCCTAAACCCATTTAGGAGCATAAGTAATGAGCGGTATCTAGCAACACATCATTACTACCCAAGTTACAAGAATGTCGAGATCCGACATCACCTTGTGACTACCAATTGTGACTCCTCACAAAATATGTGACATTGTCCTTCTATCCTAGACATCTAGATTGATCAATGTGAGGCATAGACCGTGTCATCCTCTAATCAATCTAAATCTTGAACTCCAAGTAGACTCACTCGATCAAATGAGCTCAACATCTAATGTTGACTCATTTGGGCATGGCCATGCACTTCGTGGTCTAACTCTATCAAGAATATTGATGTCGCTCCCATCATATGGGAGGGATAGATCCCATCTACATCACTCACATCCCTCTGCATAATTTGTTACATACCCAGTAATCGCCTTTATAGTCTACCCTGTTACGGGTGATGTTTGACGAAACCAAAGTACATAACTCCTTATGTAGGGATCCATGGTGACTTCAGGTCTAAGGACTAATAGTCATACTAATAGCCACATGAGAAAGTATATGACACTCATATAACGATCCATGATACTTTCTCATGGCGGGTCATTCAGTATACATTCTGTAATGCATACCCATGTGTCAGCTTGATATCTCTATATCCATGACTTGTGAGATCAAGTCATCGAGCTGACCTACATGCTAGTCTTATTGTATTAACATTGTCCCTGAATGTTAATACTCGACTAGGAATGATTTAGAGTAGTGTTCCCTATATCATCTAACTATCGATTCAACCAATCGATTGATATAGGTAGGAACCTTTCTATTCTAGGACGTTACTATACTTATTTTATCTGGCACTAATACAAATAAGCATAATAACCAAAAACCAAATGCCTTAATATATATACATGAATATGATATAGATGAGTCCATACAATCATCAAATGATTGGCTCTAGGGCTCTAACTAACAATCTCCCACTAGCACTAGTGCCAATCAGTATAGGCTCTAAGGCCTAATGACCTAGTGTGACCATCATGCTTCCTCTGTGCCAAAGCCTTGGTCAAGGGATCTGCGATGTTAGCCTCTGTAGGTACTCTGCAAATCTTCACATCTCCTCTATCGATAATCTCTCGAATGAAATGGAAACGTTGTAGAATTACTGTGAACTCTGGCATCTCATAGCACTACCATTCAAGCAAAACACGAACCTCGACTGTGATCTTTAATCATCCTGATCGGTCTGGAAGCTAGCATTACTGTAACCCTTTACAACTAGCTTATCATTGCCTCCATATATCAAGAAATATTCTTTAGTCCTTCTTAAGTACTTAAGAATATTCTTGACCGCTATCCAGTGACTTTCACCTAGATCTGACTGGTATCTTCTCGTCATGCTCAAAGCATACGAGACATCAGGTCGAGTACATAGCATAGCATACATGATCGATCCTATGGTTGAGGCATAAGGGATCTGATCCATGCGGTCTCTCTCCTCTCTAGAAGAGGGACCTTGAGTCTTCGAAAAACTCACGCCATGGGACATCGGCAGAAATCCCTTCTTGGAGTTCTGCATAGCAAACCGAAGGAGTACCTTGTCAATGTATGTACTCTGACTTAGGCCAAGCAATCTCTTAGATCTATCTCTATAGATCTGTATCCCTAGAATGCGGGATGCCTCGCCTAAGTCTTTCATTGAGAAGCAACTCCCTAGCCAGGTCTTGACAGACTTAAGCATAGGGATGTCCTTCCCAATGAGTAGTATGTCATCCACATACAATATGAGGAAGATAACTATGTTTTCTACAACCTTCTTGTAGACACAAGGTTCATCTTTGTTCTTGATGAAACCAAACTGTTTGATTGCATCATCGAAACGAAGATTCCAGCTCCGGGAAGCTTGCTTTAGTCCATAAATGGACCTATGCAGCTTGCATACTCTGCTAGTATGCTGTGGATCTACAAAACCCTCAGGTTGTGTCATGTACACATCCTTGAGCAGGTTTCCATTCAGAAACGTGGTTTTGACATCTATCTACCATATCTCATAGTCATGGTAGGCTGCAATAGCAAGCATGATCCGAATGGACTTAAACATCGCTACTGGAGAAAAGGTTTCATCATAGTCAATACCATGAATCTGCTTGAAACCTTTAGCTACCAAGCGACCCTTATAGATAAGTCCATCCATGTCAGTCTTTCTCTTAAAGACCCACTTACACCCAATGGGTTTTACCCCTTCAGGTGGATCAACCAAAGTCCATACTTGGTTGGTGTACATGGAATCCATCTCGGATCTCATGGCCTCTAGCCATTTCTCAGAATCTGGTCTCGTCACAGCTTCTAGATAGGTGGTAGGCTCATCCTCTATGAGTACAACGTCATCATGGTCAGACAAGAGAAATGAATATCTCTCAGGCTGACGACGTACCCTATCAGACCTGCGAAGAGGTATGTCTACTTGAACCGGTTGTTGTTCCTCAACTCTTTGTGGAACAACATCATCCACAACACTTTGTGGTTCCAGTTCAATTTCCATCGAGGCATCAATGTTATTGTTCGCATCTTGAACTTTTTCAAGATTGAACGTGCTCCCACTAGTCTTTCTAGAAACAAAATCCCTTTCTAGAAAGACCCAGTCTTTGCCACAACTACCTTGTGCTGACTGGGAATGTAGAAGTAATATCCCTTAGTTTCCTTGGGATATCCGATGAAATAGCACTTGTCGGATTTGGGTCCTAATTTGTCTAAGACTTGACGTCGTACGTAAACCTCACAACCCCAAATCCTCATGAAAGACACCTGGGCATCTCTCCCAGTCCATATCCTATATGGTGTCTTTATCACGGCCTTGGATGGAACTCGGTTGAGAATGAAAGCTGCCGTGTCTAGAGCATATCCCCATAGATATGTCAGAAGATCTGTGTGACTCATCATAGACCGTACCATATCTAATAAGGTACGATTCCTCCTTTCGGACACACCATTCCACTGTGGTGTTCCAGGAGGAGTGAGTTGGGATAAAATCCCACACTCAGCTAAATAGTCACGAAACTCATGGCTTAAGTATTCACCACCTCGATCTGATCGAAGTATTTTAATACTCTTGCCAAGCTGGTTCTGTACTTCATTCTTAAATTCTTTGAACTTTTCAAAGGATTCGGACTTATGTGTCATCAAGTACACATAACCATATCTGCTGAAGTCATCAGTAAATGTGATGAAGTACCTATAACCGCCTCTAGCAGCGACATTGAAAGGGACACATACATCACTATGTATGAGTCCTAACAAATCAGTCGCTCTTTCGCTATGCCGACTAAAAGGAGTCTTGGTCATCTTGCCTCGTAGGCATGACTCGCATATCTCATATGATTCAAAATCAAATGAGTCCAGCAAACCATCCTTATGGAGCTAGGATAAGCGCTTGTCATTTATATGACCTAAGCGACAGTGCCAGAGATACGTGTGGTTCATATCGTTTGACTTGAACCTCTTGGTACTAACGTTACAGATAGGGCTCTCTAGATCTAGAATATAGAGTCCGTTTATCAGAGGTGCACTACAATAGAACATATCGTTTAAATAGACAGAACAACATTTGTTCTTTATTATAAACGAGAATCCTTTCTTGTCCAAACAAGAAACTGATATAATGTTCTTAGTCAAGGCAGGCACATAACAACAATCATCTAATTCTAGTACAAGCCCAAAGGGAAGAGATAGATGATAAGTTCCTACAGCAATAGCAGCAACTCGTGCTCCATTGCCTACTCGTAGGTCCACCTCGCCCTTTGTCAATGCCCTGCTATTTCTCAGCGCCTGCACATCAGTACAAATGTGAGAAGCACATTCAGTATCTAATACCCATGATGTAGAAATAGATAGATTGACTTCTATAATATATATACCTGAAGTAGAAGTCTCACTTCGCTTCTTCTTAAGATCCTCCAAGTATACCTTACAGTTCCTCTTCCAGTGCCCGGTCTGACCGCAGTGGAAGCAGGTAGCATCCTTGCCAACCCCTCCTTTAGGCTTCAGTGCCTTGCCTTTGCCCTTGGCTTGGGACTTTCCCTTGCCTTTGGGCTTGCCTTTGCCCTTATGCTTCTGGACCATCAGAATAGGCTTAACCTTCTTAAGGTTAACCTCAGTAGTTCGTAACATACTAAGGAGCTCGGCCAGTGGCTTGTCAATCTCGTTCATGTTAAAGTTCAGAACGAATTAACTATAGTCATCTGGCAAGGATTGCAAGATTAAGTCAGTGGCCAGCTCTTGGCCAAGTGGGAACCCCAGTCTTTGTAGGTTCTCTATGTACCCAATCATCTTGAGTACATAAGGACCTACGGGAGCCCCGTCTAACATCTTGCACTGAAACAGTGCCTTAGAGATCTCAAATCTCTCATGCCTCGCTTGTCCTTGATATAGTTGGCGAAGATGCTCAACCATATCGTAAGCGCCCATCAACTCGTGTTGCTTCTGAAGCTCAGAGTTCATGGTCGCGAGCAATAGACAGGAGACATCTAATGCGTCGTCTTGATGCTTCTTGTAAGCATCTTTGTCTGCTCGCGGGGCATTGGCAGTAGGAGCCTCCGGAATGGGCTGCTCCAGAACGTACAGTTTACGTTCCTGGGTGAGAACTATTCTCAAGTTCCTGTACCAGTCCATGAAATTCGCTCCGTTGAGCTTGTCTTTCTCAAGGACAGATCGCAGGGAGAAGGAATTTGTGTTCGACGTCATGGTTATCTACAACAGAAAAATTTGCAGAATTAAATATCATATTCTTTTAAAATCATTTAATTAGGCCTTTAATTAAATGATGCTTCCACTGAATTCTATAATTCTTGTGGGACAAGATCCACATCATACTAATCCTTGAGTTAGCTTTGGCTAATACGCCCAAGGCTTAGTATGATCGGTAGGTAACGATTACCAATTACATCTCTATGCAACTCTTGTTTATAGAATCAATATCCGCATTTATATTAAAACTCGAGTTAGCTTTGGCTAATACGCCCGAGAGTTAATATAGATGTGATTTTCACCTATCTTTTCCAACCGTTGGAATAATGCCTATAGTTGACACGATCCAACCGAGTAACTAGGAATACTCAATCTAATTGAGTTTGTATTCACCCATGTGTTGATAGGCGGGACCAAGATTGTCCCTCCGTACCCTACCAAGATAATATGTATTGCTCTGCTTTGGCAGATTCAACAATACATGTGATCGAGGTAGTGATAGGTATCACGGCACGGTTAGGCATTAGAGTTGAGTCGATTGAGATCTAATCTAATCGAAAAGGATGCATCTTGTGCACGACTTAGATCTAATCTAATCACAAGGGTGCATCATGTGCACGACTTAGATCTAATCTAATCGTAAGGCACTAATTAATTAACTACTTATTAAATATGCATCACATACACAAGAAATTAATTAATCTATTTGTGATTTAGTCATGGCCCTACTACGATCTTCTCAAGCCAATGAGAAGATCGAATGGTCAACCTAGGGTCAACAGCTTCTCCAAGCTCCTCCCTTTGACCACCTTGTGTTGCTCGTGCCCGCCTCGGAACTTCGTCTCGTGTGGACCCTCCACCGCTCCAATTTGTACATTACAATTTGAAACTCGAGTTACATTCGAGTCTAAATCTAATTTACAACCAGAATAAGAGAAAGGCACGACGCGTAGGCCGTGGAAAAAATAAAAATAAAGCACACACAATCATATGACGGCACGCAGGCCGTATTATGAATTACAACACAAATCCAATCTTATTGGGTATTTTAGGCCATGACTATCACAAATTAATATATAATTCAAAATTATATATTTTTCATAATTTTTGTGTAATTTTAAAAATAATTTTTACAATTTTTATGAGTAAAATTTCCCGGCGGTCCCGTTTAGCGGTTTCGGGCGCAATCGCGGAACGGATCCCCTTGCGGGGCCCAGGGGCAGCGCCCCTACCCGCGATCTAACCATCGCGAGGGTTCCTTTGCGATCCAACAGCGCCTAAACCCGCTGTCCCAAAACGATTTGGGTCGAGACATTGCCGTTTCGGAAAAATCTTCCCGGCGGGTTCATTTTTAGCGATTTCGGGTGCAATCGCGGAGCAAATTCCCTTGCGGGCTTAGGGGCAGTACCCCTACCCACGATCTAACCATCGTGAGTTTCTCCTTTGCGATCTAATGGCACCCAAGCCCGCTGTCCCAAATGGATTTGGGTCAAAACGAAGCCGTTTTGGAAAAATCTTTCCGGTAGCCGAAGCCTATAAGTGCCGAGACACTTGTGCTTCGCTTCTACGGAAAAATTACCCATAAAAACTATAAAAATCATAATTTTACAGAAAATTACAGAAACTTTAGTTTTCATAAAACCAAAAATTAAACTCGTACAAGCCTTGCACGTGGCTCTGTTACCACTGTTGGGTTTTTCGGGCCGCGAAATTTTGCGAGGGCACGCTTCAAAGGTAAAACTCTCAACACATAGATCTAGGAGTAGATCTAAAATTTTAAAACTCATACTCGTATTTGTGTTCGGTTTTCCTTGCACGGATCTACGGCTTTGGGTAATTCGGGGTTTCCGCGACGCGAAAAGCGGTTTTCGCGGCCCGAAAAACCCAACAGTTCAACAGGACTAAAATACAATACAATACTCCAAAAAAGAACATGCACATATATATCATAATAACAGAAACATATGAAACTATATCTCCATGCAAACACCAAAAGAAGGTACTTACTAAACTGAATTCATCTTATCATGCAATCTAAAACAAAAATAATCTCAAATGACATGGAACTTAAGGTACAATCTCAAATACTTCTTAACCACTAAAACATGGAAACTTAATAATGCCCCAAGTTTCTCCCATAGTCCTGGCATCACACATCCTTCTGCACCTCCTTGTCGCCTTCCTTTTCTATAGCTTTTCCTTTCCTTTATCTGTAGTAAGAGGAAATGCAAACTATAAGCAAAATGCTTAGTAAGCACTGTCTAACTCACAAAAACTCGAATGTGCATATAAATACAAAAATGCTAAAACTGAATCTGTAAGAAGAAAACTATTCATGCTCATCTAGTAGCAAAGCACTAAAATTTGCATACTCATGATATACAAGAATAAAACTGCATGCTGGAAGACAAGGCTAATCATGCTCAATAAACTAATCAGGAAACAAATAAAACTAATACAGCATGCTTCGAATTAAAAGAAACTAAACTTGCTGACTCTAAACATAAGTGAAGCTTGTTTCATTTGTTCCAAAACTTATACTTTAATACTTCAAAATAATAATCAACTTCTCTTGGGCCCGGGCGTAGTACCAAAGCGCGCTCCCTAATAGAGACTGTGGTAGCTAGTCACAAGTCCTACGAGGGTAAAGACCTTGGTCTTACGAGGGCCAAGACCTTGGAATTGGTCACCTGGATTTGTTTAACGACAACCTTGGAAGTCGGGTACTAGCCTCTTCAAAATAAAATATCTTAATTACTTCTTCTTTAAATGTCTTAACATTTTAACAAGCACCTTGTGTGCAAAAATCCCTAAAGTCTTGACTTTAGGATCTACCTAAGGCCTTGGCCTTTTTCTTTCTTTTCTTTATCTTTCTTATACTTGTTAATACCTCTAATAAAAGGATGTCTCATACAAAACTGCACTAAAATGCTTATTAACATTGCACTCAAATGCTTAACAGAATTGCATGGAAATACTTAATAAAACTATACTGAAATGCTTAACTGAATTGCATCAAAATACTTAATAAAACTGTACTGAAATGCTCAATAAAACTGCATACTGGGCTAACAGAAATCTGCATACCATAACAAGCTTAAACTAAATCTAAAACTTGTTGGAATTAAAACCTATATAACTTGTTTCGTTTTAACAGAAACTTGCGGCAGAAATGTTATACCACATCTAATGAATCCAAGGGTTCCATATATAAGAAAAACTAATAGCGAAAGGTCCATAGCAAAACTAAACAAACTGGTTTGCAATACACAGCAGTAAGAAAAATCTAAAACTGAGGTGTTACTTAATGAAACTAAACTACATGCTTCAAATTCAAACCATTTCATGTTTACTGCCTAGCAACAAACCACAAACTGCAAGACCAATTACAAGCCGAGCATACACATTAAGGCTACACTGCTTATCAATTCCAAGCCGATCATGCACAAAAGAAATAAATCTGTTATGACAGGTTCCAAAAACAAGGAAGAAGGACTAAATCCCTAGCAACCATAATCTGTTACAGCAGGTTCCAAAAGCAAGGAAGAACTAAAATCCCTAACTATTCCTGTTCTGTGCAACATGATTCGAAACCACTTTGGTAAAATATATTCTGCACAACATTATCCTAAACAAGAAGGAACTAAATCCCTAGCAAGCATAAATTCGGCTCAAACACAATCCGAAACAAAGAACATGCTGTGGATGGTAAGAAATGAAACAAAACCCCAAAACAACTCTTACTGCAGGTGAGTAGCAACTTACAGAGGTGTTCTTGGACTTACAACCGAAGAAAAAGGACTTCTAATGCTTCTAGGGTTTCGGATATTTTTGAATCTCGGCAACTTCATTACATCTACCGTTCCTTCTTGACGAGGGGAGCTCGGATCCGAGAAGAGCTCGTGGAGTTCCCTTTGGCTGGCCACCGGAGAAGCCCTAGCTCCCTGCCGCGTTTTCGCCCGAGAGGAGTCGCGCCGTCGGGAGAGGAAGATAGGGAAAAGATTTTCCCGAATCACTTAAGTTCTATCTTTTATAATACCTAGGGTTCTTGTTCAATGTTAACCCTTAAATATCTCTCACTCTTTCCTTAATTAGCAACGCCCACTTGGGCACTTGGTTAGCTAGATTTGCTTAAGGTTTGGATCGGGCTGGAGCTCGTGGGTTCGAATCTCGGCTTGGACAATATTTTTGTCGAAAGAAGTTTAGTAAAAATACCAAATGACCTCCAAAAATTGCATAAAAATACTCTAAAAATTTCTAAAAATCTCTAGAATATTTCTATAGCATTTCTAAGTATTAATAAGGACTTTTAGAACTTAAGACAAGGAAATTTTGGGTCGTTACAATCCATCATACCTTATAAAAAGTTCATCCTCAAATTTAGAATAATTCTGGATATTTCTGTCTCATATTATCCTCACGCTCCCAAGTGACTTCCTCATGCTTCTAGTTCTGCCAGATGACCTTCACTAGTGGCACCTCTTTGTTTCTTAGTATCTTGACTGCTCTGTCCACTATCTATGTAGGTCTACTCTCATGGCTAAGATCTTCTTGGATCTGCACTGACTGAGGCTGAATCACTTGGCTAGGGTCATGGAGACACTTCTTTAGCATAGAGACATGAAATACATTATGTATTGCTGGCATGTCCTGTGGTAAGTCCAGCTTTTAAGCTACTTTCCCAATTCTTTCCATGATCAGGTAAGGGCTTACGTAGCGAGGACTTAACTTGCCCTTCTTGCCAAATCTCATCACTCCCTTTATAGGAGCAACCTTGAGAAAAACTGAATCCCCTACTTGGAATTCAAGTGGCCTACGGCGTGTGTCAGCATAACTTTTCTGTCTCCTCTGAGCAGTCTCAATTTTCTGTCTGATCTTCTGGATAGCCTGAGTGGTCTCATCTATCATCTCTGTCTGGATGCCCAGCTCTACTTCCATTTCTTTTCTTTCACCTGCTTCTTGCCAGTAAATGGGTGATCTGCACTTCCTGCCATACAACGCCTCATATGGTGCCATCTTGATGGTGGCCTGACAGCTATTGTTGTAGGCAAACTCAGCTAAGCATAGATACTTGCACCAATTTCCCTTGAAATCTAGTGCACAAGCTCTGAGCATATCTTCTAAAATCTGATTTACTCGCTCTGTCTGTCCATCTGTCTGAGGATGGAAGGCTGTGCTGAACTTGAGTTTGGTGCCTAGTGCATTCTAAACACACTCCCAAAAATGAGAGGTGAAGCGCCCATCTCTATCAGACACAATAGATTTTGGAACTCCATGAAGTCTGATCACTTCCTTAACATACAGTTGTGCTAACTGCTCTATAGAATGGGACACCTTGATGGCTAGAAAATGGGCAGACTTGGTCAATCTGTCCACTATTACCCATATTGCATCATATCCATTCGTCGTTCTTGAAAGACCTATTATAAAGTCCATGGATATGTCTTCCCACTTCCACTCTGGTATTGGGAGAGGTTGTAACATTCCTCCTGGTCTCTGGTGCTCTGCTTTGATTCTCTGGCATATCAGGCAGGTACTGGCATATTTTGCAACATCCCTTTTGAGTCCAGACCACCAGAATCTCTGTTTCACCTCTTGATACATCTTGGTGGAACCAGGATGCATGGAGTAAGGTGTACTATGAGCTTCTTATAAAATTTTCTTTCTCAGATCTTCATCATTGGGGACACAAAGGCGGCTCCCCTGATAAAGAATTCCACTGTTTGATACTCGAAACTCCAAATTTTCCCCTTTTTTACCCTTTGCTTGATCTTTTGTATATCTGTATCTTCACTTTACTTTCTCTGTATATCCTCAAGCAGGGTTGACTCAAAGGTGAATGCAGAGAGTTGTCCATAAATAATTTCCATTCCAAAATCTGACAACTCCTTCTGCAGTGGCAGGGCTAATGATTACAAGGACATCAGGGATGCACTGGATTTTCTACTTAGTGCATCTTCCACTTTGTTAGCTTTGCCTGGGTGGTAGAGGATTTCACAGTCATAGTCTTTGACCAACTCCAGCCACCTGCGCTGTCTCATGTTTAAGTCTTTCTGGGTGAAGAAATACTTTAAACTCTGATGGTCTGTGAAGATTCTGCACTGGACTCCATATAAGTAGTGTCGCCAGAGTTTCAGTACAAAGACCACAGCTGCCAGCTCAAGATCATGAGTGGGGTAGTTCTGCTCATAGTCTTTGAGTTATTTGGAAGCATAAGCTATAACTTTTCTTTCTTGCGTGAGTACAGCTCCTAGACCCATCTTAGAAGCATCACTGTAGATGTCAAAACTCTTGTCACTTTCTGGAACTATCAGGATGGGAGCACTGGTCAGTCTCTTCTTTAGCTCTTGGAAACTCTACTCACATTTGTCTGACCATTCAAACTTCTTGTCCTTCCTCGTTAGGGTTGTTAGTGGAGAGGCTATCTTGGAAAAGTCCTCCACAAATTTTCTGTAATACCTAGCTAAACCAAGGAAACTTCTAATCTCTCCAACGTTCTTGGGCCTATGCCAATTACTGACTGCCTCTATCTTGACAGGACCCACTTGGATGCCTTCTTTAGAAATAATGTGACCTAGAAACGCCACCTGATTTAACCAGAACTCGCACTTCGATAATTTGGCATAAAGTTGTTTCTGCTGTAGGGTCTGCAGGACTATTCTCAAGTGCGTGTCATGCTCCTCTGAGGTTCTGGAATAGACTAGAATGTCGTCGATGAACACGATGACAAATTTGTCAAGGTATTCTCTGAACACTCTATTCATCAAGTCCATGAAGACTGCAGGTGCATTAGTCACACCAAAAGGCATGACTACGAACTCATAGTGTCCGTATCTGGTCCTGAAAGCTGTTTTGGGTATATCACTTTCCTTCACTTTCAACTGATGGTACCCAGAGCGCAGGTCTATCTTGGAGAACACTGTTTCCCCTTTCAATTGATCAAATAAGTCGTCAATTCTGGGCAGTGGATACTTGTTCTTGATTGTCACTTGATTCAGAGCCGTATAATCTATGCACATTTGCATAGATCCATCCTTCTTCTTGACAAACAACACAGGAGCTCCACATGGTGAATGACTAGGGCGGATGAATCCTTTGTCAAGTAGCTCCTGAAGTTGTTCTTGTAACTCTTTCAGCTCTACTGGAGACATGCAGTATGGAGCTTTTGAAATTGGACCGGTACCAGGAACTAATTCAATTTCAAACTCCACTTCTCTGTTGGGAGGTAGTCTAGGTAGCTCTTCTGGAAATACCTCTCGATACTCACATACTATCTGAACTTCCTCCTGCTTGGGTCTTTCTTGTTCTTCTGTACTCATAATGAATGCAAGAAAACCAGCACACCCTTTAGCTAACATCTGGTGAGCTATCAGAGAAGAGAGAAGCTTCTGGGTCCTCCTCCTTGGCACTCCTGTGAATTCAAAGGTTGGTTCACCCTCTGGACTAAAGATCACTTTCCTTCTACGGCAGTCCACTGAAGCACTGTACTTGCTGAGGAAATCAATACCTAAAATGATATCGAAGTCCTGCATGGCGAGGACTACCAGATTAACATATAACTCTCGGTCTAAAATTCTGACTGGTACAACCCGAAGCCATTGATTTGATTCCATGACTTCCCCAGAAGGTAGGGTCATCAGGAACTTGGAGTTCATGCTTTCTGTAGGTACCAGTAATTCTTTGGCAAAGGGTACTGATACAAAAGAATGGGTCGCCCCAGTATCAAATAGCGCAGTAGCTAAATGCTGAAAAATAACTACTTGACCTGTTACGACCGTGGAGGCACTAGCAGTTTCCTCTTAAGTGAGGGCGAATACTCTTGCACTGGCTGGAACTGGTGGGGCTTCCAACCTTCCTTGACTGAGCTGAGGTCTTTCCAGAGTTGCAGGCATATAATGTAACTGAGGTTTGCCTCCATATTGTATTGGCTGTGGCTGAGGTGCTTTGAGCTTGTTAGGCCATTCTTTAGCCATGTGTCCTTCCTGCCCACATGAATAACATACCGTCTTACCCAAAAGACAGGCTCCTGGATGTGTTCTCCCACATTTAGGACAGAGAGGGAACTTGGTCTGCTTGTTTGTTGGTCCTCCCTTCTGGTAACCTCCTGAGTTCCACTGCTTTCTCTTGTGACCCTTGCCCTTCCAGTTCTGCTTACTTGACTGGGGTTTCTGGCTCCCCACTGTCTTGTCTTCGATCTTGACTGGCTTGTGTTGCGCTCGTTGTGCCTTGATGTTGTTCAGATAGTGCTCAACGACTAATGCTCTGCTGACTAACTCTTCGCCAGTCAGGGGCTGGTGAGTCCAGACTGGTGAGTTCCACTACTCACATTAAGTGCTATCACTGGTCTCAGCATCTTGAGCATCAGTCTGACTCGTTCCTTCTCCGTACTTACTAGCTCTGGGCAGAGGCGAGCTATCTTGTTGAATCTCTTGACTACTTCTTCCACTGTCAGATCACCTTGTCTGAATTCCATAAACTCTTCATAATGTTTATTGGTGATCCGCTGGCGAAAGAATTCTTCATAAAACTCTGCCTCTAAGTCAGCCCAGCTCATTTGATTAACTGCTCTCTTGCTCTTAACTCTCTCCCACAACATACGAGTATCTCCTGATAGACAGAAAGAGGCACACTTGACCTTCTCAACTTCTGGCCAGTCAAGAAGCTCCATGGTGCTCTCTAGTGTCTTGAACCAAGCCTGGGCATCCCAGGGCTCAGTCGTGCCTGAGAAACTTTCGGGCTTCAGCTTCAGCCACTGTATCAGGTATTCTTCTTGTCTTCTAGGTGCTGTGGGCACTTCCAGGGTGGCTGGTGGAACCTCAGTCACCATTGGAGTCTCCACATTAATAGTTGGAGGAGTGGGAGGGACTGGCTGCTGATTCGCCATCAGATTGACGATCACATGTTGCTGCTCCGCCACTTGTCTCTGGAGTTGAGCAATAACTTCAGAGAGATTTGGTTCAACTGTTCTGGGCTCTTCGTTCTCCTGTGCTCGGTCCTCAGTACGAACGGTATGTGGGCGTCCTCTTCTTGACATCTAGTTATGTGAAAAAGGAAAGAAAACTAAATCGCCTCTATTCTTCTTAGACATATGTATCAAAACATAGAAAAATAAAACAAAAATTTTCTTCTCACTTAAACGCATATAAACAGATATATCTATTGATTTCTCTATACCACAAATAATAAGGAAAAGCATACTAATAAAAGAAATTTTTAAATACTTTCTTACTTGAAGACGGTAATGCTGGTGCTGATGTGTGATGCTGGAGAATAGGAACTGCTCTAATACCAACATGTAACGACCACCCTTCTCACTACTCTCTAAAGCTGTCCGTTACGTAACTACTATAGACTCTTACTTAACTAGTGTAACCAACTGTACTTAATTTTTCCAGAAAACTTAAAATTTCGGCAGAGTATATGCAGTTCAATAGGACTAAAATACAATACAATACTCCAAAAATGAACATGCACATATATATCATAATAACAGAAACATATGAAACTATATCTCCATGCAAACACCAAAAGAAGGTACTTACTAAACTGAATTCATCTTTGCATGCAATCTAAAAAAAAAATAATCTCAAATGACATGGAACTTAAGGTACAATCTCAAATGTTTCTTAACCACTAAAACACGGAAATTTAATACTGCCCCAAGTCTCTCCCATAGTCCTGGCATCATATCCTTCTGCACCTCCTTGTCGCCTTCCTTTTCTATAGCTTTTCCTTTCCTTTATCTGTAGTAAGAGGAAATGCAAACTATAAGCAAAATGCTTAGTAGGTGTTGTCTAACTCACAAAAACTCGAATGTGCATATAAATACAGAAATGCTAAAACAGAATCTGTAAGAAGAAAACTATTCATGCTCATCTAGTAGCAAAGCACTAAAATTTGCATACTCATGATATACAAGAATAAAACTGCATGCTGGAAGACAAGGCTAATCATGCTCAATAAACTAATCAGGAAACAAATAAAACTAATACTACATGCATCGAATTAAAAGAAACTAAACTTGCTGACTCTAAACATAAGTGAAGCTTGTTTCATTTGTTCCAAAACTTATACTTTAATACTTCAAAATAATAATCAACTTCTCTTGGGCCCAGGCGTAGTACCAAAGCGCGCTCCCAAATAGAGACTGTGGTAGCTAGTCACAAGTCCTACGAGGGTAAAGACCTTGGTCTTACGAGGGCCAAGACCTTGGAATTGGTCACCTGGATTTGTTTAACGACAACCTTGGAAGTCGGGTACTAGCCTCTTCAAAATAAAATATCTTAATTACTTCTTCTTTAAATGTCTTGACATTTTAACAAGCACCTTGTGTGCTAAAATCCCTAAAGTCTTGACTTTAGGATCTACCTAAGGCCTTGGCCTTTTTCTTTCTTTTCTTTATCTTTCTTATACTTGTTAATACCTCTAATAAAAGGATGTCTCATACAAAACTGCACTAAAATGCTTATTAACATTGCACTAAAATGCTTAACAGAATTGCATGGAAATACTTAATAAAACTATACTGCAATGCTTAACTGAATTGCATCAAAATACTTAATAAAACTGTACTGAAATGCTCAATAAAACTGCATACTGGGCTAACAAAAATCTGCATACCATACAATCTTAAACTAAATCTAAAACTTGTTGGAATTAAAACCTATATAACTTGTTTCGTTTTAACAGAAACTTGCGGCAGAAATGTTATACCACATCTAATGAATCCAAGGGTTCCATATATAAGAAAAACTAATAGTGAAAAATCCATAGCAAAACTAAATAAACTGGTTTGCAATACACGGCAGTAAGGAAAAATCTAAAACTGAGGTGTTACTTAATGAAACTAAACTACATGCTTCAAATTCAAACCATTTCATGCTTACTGCCTAGCAACAAACCACAAACTTCAAGACCAATTACAAGCAGAGCATACACATTAAGGCTACACTGCTTATCAATTCCAAGCCGATCATGCACAAAAGAAATAAATCTGTTACGGCAGGTTCCAAAAACAAGGAACAAGGACTAAATCCCTAGCAACCATAATCTGTTACAACAGGTTCCAAAAGCAAGGAAGAACTAAAATCCCTAACTATTCCAGGTCTGTACAACATGATCCAAAACCAATTTGGTAAAATATATTCTGCACAACATGATCCTAAACAAGAAGGAACTAAATCCCTAGCAAGCATAAATTCGGCTTAAACACAATCCGAAACAAAGAACATGCTATGGATGGTAAGAAATGAAACAAAACCCCAAAACAACTATTACTGCAGGTGAGTAGCAACTTACAGAGGTGTTCTTGGACATACAACCGAAGAAAAAGGACTTCTAATGCTTCTAGGGTTTTAGATATTTTGGAATCTCGGCAACTTCTTCACATCTACCGTTCCTTCTTGACGAGGGGAGCTCGGATCCGAGAAGAGCTCGCGGAGTTCCCTTTGGCCGACCACCGGAGAAGCCCTAGCTCCCTGCCGCGTTTTCGCCCGAGAGGAGTCGCGCTGTCGGGAGAGGAAGATAGGGAAAAGATTTTCCCGAAATCACTTAAGTTCTCTCTTTTATAATACCTAGGGTTCTTGTTCAATGCTATCCCTTAAATATATCTCACTCTTTCCTTAATTAGCAATGCTCGCTTAGGCACTTGGTCAGCCGAATTCGCTTAAGGTTTGGATCGAGCTCGAGCTCGTGGGTTCGAATCTTGGCTTGGACATTATTTTTGTCGAAACTTCTTTCGTTTAGTAAAAATACCAAATGACCTCCAAAAATTGCATAAAAATACTCTAAAAATTTCTAAAAATCTATATAATATTTCTATAGCATTTTTAAGTATTAATAAGGACTTTTAGAACTTAAGACAAGGAAATTTTGGGTCGTTACAATGATAGTATGTTAGGGAAGCTTAGTCTATGCATGTCTAGGAAGATATGACTTCGACCTGCTGCATTTGGCTAAGTGGAACTGACTGAAGCTACCCTTTATGGATCCTAACCAGTTAGACCAAGGTTTTGTACTAAGTCCACTGGATAGGACTATTTGGAAAGCCTCGAAGGCATGGTTACTTTAATGATGTCCAAGTGACTCACCATAGCCCAGAAGTTTATCTAGAGAATGTCTATTTATTGGATCCAAAGCTAAACCTGAATCTAACACAAGTTAAAAACAAACCCTAAAAATGAATCTAATTTATCTCACAAAACTACAGGATTCCCTGATTGAAAATATAGATCGGGTGAGATGACGAAGAACTTTAAAAATAAATTAAATTAAAATTAAATTAATTTAAAAATTAAACTTAATTTTTTTTAACTTAAAAATTATTTTAAAATTTTAATTTAAAATTAAAACTTAATTTTTTTTAACTTAAAAGTTATTTTAAAAATTAAACTTAAATTTTTTTAACTTAAATATTATAATAAAAATTAAACTTAAATTTTTTTTTAACTTAAATATTATCTTTAATTTTTTTTAACTTAAATTATTTTAAAAATTAAAAATAATTTTTTTTTAATTTTTCATTATTTTAAAAATTAAACTTAATTTTTTTTTACTTAAAAATTATTTTTACAAAAACAATTATTTTAAAAATTATAACTTTAATTTTTTTAACATAAAAATTATTTTAAAAATTAAAATTAATTTTTTTTAACTTAAAAATTATTTTAAAAATTAAAACTCAAATTTTTTTTAACTTAAAAATTATTTTAAAAATTAAAACTTAAAGTTTTTTTAACTTAAAAATTATTTTAAAAATTAAACTTAATTTTTTTTTAACTTAAAAATTTTTAACTTAAAAATTATTTTAAAAATTAAAACTTATTTTTTTTTAACTTAAAAATTATTTAAAAAATTAAACTTAAATTTTTTTTAATATAAATATTATCTTTAATTTTTTTTAAACAAAAAATTATTTTAAAAATTATTTAAAAAATTAAAACTTAAATTTTTTTCAACTAAAAAATTATTTTAAAAATTAAACTTAAATTTTTTCTAACTGAAATTTTTTTTAAAAAATTAAAACTTAAATTTTTTTTCCCTAAAAATTTATTTTAAAAAATAATTTTTTTTAACTTAAAAATTATTTTAAAAATTAAATTATTTTTTTTTAAAAAAAAAGTAAATTATTTTTGAAGTTAAACTTAATTTTTTTATTTAAAAAATATTTGAAAAATTATTCTTAATTTTTTATTTAAAAATTATTTTTAAAATTAAACTTAATTTTTTATTTAAAAATTATTTTATAAATTAGACTTAAATTTTTTTTAATTTAAAAATTATTTTAAAAATTAAACTTAAATTTTTAACCTAAAAATTATTTTAAAAATTTAAATTAATTTTTTTTCAAAATTATTTTAAAAATTAAACTTAAATTTTTAACTTAAAAATTATTTTAAAAATTAAACTTAATTTTTTTTAAAAAAAATTATTTTAAAAACTAAACTTAATTTTTTTATTTTAAAATTATTTTAAAAATTAAACTTAAATTTTTAACTTAAAAATTATTTTAAAAATTAAACTTAATTTTTTATTTAAAAATTATTTTGAAAATTAAACTTAATTTTTTTTTAATTTAAAAATTGTTTTAAAAATTAAACTAAATATTTTTAGTTAAAAAGTTATTTTTAAAAATTAAACTTAATTTTTTTATTATTAAACTTAAAAATTAAACTTAAATTTTTTTAATTTAATATTTATTTTAAAAATTAAAATTAATTTTTTTTTAATTGTTTTAATAATCAAACTTAATTTTTTCTAGATAAAAAAAATTATTTTAAAAATTAAACTTATTTTTTTTATTAAAAATTATTTTAAATATTAAACTTAAAAATTATTTTAAAAATTAAACTTATTTTTTTTACTTAAAAATTATTTTAAAAAGTAAACTTAATTTCTTTTATTTAAAAATTATTTTAAAAATTATGCTTAAATTTTTTTAAAAAAAAAATTTAAACATTTTAACTTAAAAATTATATTTATAAAAAATGACTATAAGTCTAATTGTTAGACTAACCCCAATTCCTACCTATTGTAGGAAATTAAGTGAATTTTGGATAGTGGTTTCTCCAAACATATGACTGGAGATCACATAAAATTTACTCAACTCATCTACCAAAGCCTAGGAACAGTTATCTTTGGGAATAACGGCAAACTCAAGGTAATTGGTATAGGTAATATCGAACTGAAAATTGACTTTATTATTACAAATATTTTACTTGTTGAAAATTTCAAGATTAATTTTTTGAGTATCAGTCAACTGCGTGATACTAGGTATAAGGTTAGGTTTTATTTACAGAATGCTTAATCAAATACCTAGACAACCCTAACATAAGCCTAAAAGGGTTTAGAAAAGACAACATCTATGCAATCAACTTAACCACTTCTTTAATTAAGTGTCACTTAACACAAAAAGAAGAAACCTGGTTATGACATAGAAGGATGTCACACACAAATTTTAGAAATATAAGCAAACTAAATGTATTAGTTAGAGGTCTACCAAAATTACCTAACTTAGATTCAACCATATGTAATGCTCGTCAACAAGGTAAGTGGACAAAATTCACCCACAAACCAACTAATCAATCACAAACCAACTCAATATTAGAACTATTATACTTAGACCTATTTGACTCCCATGGAGTCAAATCAATAAATGGAAGTCTATAGTGTCTAGTAATAATAGATGACTATTCTAGGTTCCCTTGGGTAAAATTTTTAAAAAATAAGGATGAAACTTTTGAAATTTTTACAAACTTTTGTAAACAAGTTGAAAATGAAAAGGATCTTAAAATTAAAAGAATTATAAGTGATAATGGGGGAGAATTTAAAAATCATAACTTTAACTAATTCTGTCTTGAAAATGGCTACCATCACGAATTTTCATGCCCTAAAACCCCCCAACAAAATGGGATTGTAGAAAGAAAAAATAGAACCTTACTTGAACACTCTAGAACGATGTTAAATGAATACAACTTACCTAAATATTTTTGGGCAGAAACTGTTAGTACAACTTGATTTGTACAAAACAGAACAACACTAAATAAAATCCATAACAAAACATTTTTCAAAGTTTATTATAAAAACAACCCAATATAAAATACTTTAAAGTATTTGGATTCCCAGCTTTCATCTTAAACACAAGAGAACACTTAGGAAAATTTACCTCTAAAGTTGAAAATGGAATTTTTTTAGGCTACTCCCTAAATAGTAGAGGCTACAGGGTTTATAATAAGGTTACCTTATGAATTGAAGAAACTACTTGATCCGGTAGTAAGAACAGGGGACCCCGCCCTGTGAAGTCAACGCCACGTGGAAGCCATAGTGGCAGTTGTCCATCCGGAGAGGGTCGGGTCCGACCGGACGACCGGAGAGGGCCGGGTCTGACCGGACGGCCAGCCGGCCGAGGGAATCGAACGCCCGGAGAGGGATGGGTCCGATCGGCTGGCCGACCAGACGATATTCGGCTGATGGTTGAAGGCGCCCTGTCGAAATTAGGGTTCCGGCGCTCAGTGGAAAAGGTCGTGGGCCGAGCGGACCTCACGCTCGGCCAAAGCCATAAGGTAACACTGCTAATAGTCCCCTTAAAGCATGTGATGGAGGATCTCCCCAAGTAAACCATCGCATATGTCCGGCCGGATGTTGAGGGAGCTGTCCGCCCGGAAGCCAGATTTGGAGCAAAGGGGAAAAGGACAAGGAACGTCTTTTTCTGACAGCAGGTATGTTTCACGTGTGGGCCATGCTCCAAATCTTGTGATAGGGGATTCCGCTGTCCCATCGAGGACATGCTAAGACTGTAGCAGTATGGGTTAGGGAAGCTCACTGACAAGTCCTTACTGGGGTATGGGCTATGGACACGTGTACACCTCGGTAGGTGTACACTCACTTCTTCGCTGCCCTATATAAAGACCCTCATTCTTCGCCGGAGGTACGCAGTCTACGAGTTTTAAAGCCACTATTTCTTTCTTGAGCTTCGCCTGACTTGAGCGTCGGAGGGTCGCCGCCGGGAATCCCTTCCCGGTCCGACTTCTGTGCAGGTTCGCCGGAGCTTTGTGCCACCAGTCGAAGATCCACGCCAGCAGCCGGAAGCGCCACGTGCCCAGCGTCCGTTGATTCGGCATTCGGACATGATCAAATTAGCGCCGTCTGTGGGAACGTTCCTGTATCCGAGCAGAAACAATGGATGAAGCTGGACGACAACACATGGTGACGCTTTCGAACGAGGAACTAGACGCTCTGATCGAGATAAGAGCCGCCAAGCTTGTGGAGTAAAAACAGAAAGCCACAGCCGAGCGGCCGGAGCAGCAAGCAACGTCAGCGTCTGGAGGTCGAGCGGAAGCACCGCCGGCCACCGTCGCATTTCATCGAGCCCTATTCCGCACCCCTGAAGCCGTACCAGCTCATAGAGATAAGGGATCTTCTTCGGATGAGATGCCTAGACGAGACAACAGAAAAGGGAAAGCCCCCCGAGCGGACTCATCTCCCGAGCGGATCAATCGCCAATTTTCGGAGGCTATTCTGCAAGACCCTCTGCCCAAGCACTACGTGCCTCCGACGATCGGCGAGTACAATGGGACAACTGACCCGGATGATCATCTGGGTAAGTTCGATAACACAGCCACTCTCCATCAATACACAGATGGAGTAAAGTGCCGAGTTTTTCTTACCACTCTCTCAAGATCGGCTCAACGGTCGTTCCGGAGGCTGCCGAACGGATCCATCACAAGCTTCAAGGACTTCCGAACGGCCTTCCTTCATCATTTTGCAAGCAGTCGGCGCTATCAAAAAACGAGCGTGAGCATGTTCGCCATCAAGCAAGAAGCCCGTGAATCGCTTCGAGCTTACATCCAGCGGTTCAACCAAGTGGCGATGGACATTCCAACGGCCACCTCAGAAACCATGATGAATGCCTTCACACAAGGCCTAGTGGATGGGGATTTCTTCCGATCGCTTATCCGAAAGCCGCCCCGAGACTATGATCACATGCTACACCGAGCGAACGAATACATCAACGTGGAAGAGGCACAAGCGGCTAGGAAAAAAGAAACTCCAACCGAGAGGGCTCCTCCGGCCGAGCGGAAACCACACGCCACACATCAGCCGCCCAGAGGACCAAGGGTCGAAGCAATCCGATCCCCCCATGCCAGGCCCCACGTGCAAGAGGTAGCCGTCGCCCGTCCCAAGCCAAAGAAGAAATGGACCCCGATGTTCTGCTCCTTCCACCGGACGGATACGCACAACACAAGGGATTGCCGAAGTCTTCCCTTCGTGACTCATCCCGTGCCCCGGAATGCCGGACGACGGTCTCCCTCAGTCGACAGGCGACAGATAACTCATGAAGCCGATCGGACATGAGCTGGTAGGCGACAGTCACAAACTCTCGATCGGCATCGTTCTTCAAGGCAGGGGAATCGCCGGGCGTCCAGAGAACGGTCTCGACCGTCCGCTCGGGAAGAGGAAAATAGAAGCAATACTTCCCGAGGCGAGATCAACGTTATTGCTGGCGGGCCGACCGGAGAAGACTCCAATCGAGCCAGAAAGGCGAGCGTCTGGCAGCTCCAGATTCATGCGGTCGGTTGTAGCCGAGAATGAGCAGAAGGACCCGAAATTAGTTTCGGGCCCGGGGACTTGGAGGGAGTTGAAGTACCCCACGACGATGCTCTGCTCATCAAAGCGGTAATAGCCAATTACACTATTCACCGCGTATTTGTTGACACAGGGAGCTCAGTCAACATCATATTCAAGAAGGCGTTCGATCAGCTGCAAATTGATCGAGCCGAGCTGTTGCCCATGACAACGCCGCTCTACGGGTTTACGGGTAACGAAGTTCAGCCGGTCGGACAGATCCGACTGGCTACCTCGCTGGGAGAAGAGCCGCTCAGGAGGACAAGGACAACAAATTTCATGGTGGTCGATTCTCCCTCGTCCTACAATGTTATTTTGGGACGACTGGCTCTCAGCGAATTTCGAGCGGTCGTCTCAACCTTCCACCAGAAGGTTATGTTCCCCGTGGAGGACAAAGTGGGAGAAGTACGGGGAGATCCACTAGCAGCTCGGCGATGCTACATCGAGATGGTCCGAGCAGAGGCCAATTCTGCTCGGAAGGCACCCCGGATCGAGGTAAATGCCATCACCGAAAAGCCACCCTCTTTAATTTATGAAGAAAAAGAGGAAGTGCAGATTCACCCAACCCGATCGGTGGCCACGACTTTTATTGCGTCCGATCTGGAGGAGAAGCAGAAAGAGGAGCTGATCCAATGTCTCCGAAGAAATCATGATGTCTTCGTCTGGTCGACACATGAGCTGCCAGGAATTTCACCGAGCATAACGCAGCACGAGTTGCATGTCCGATCGGACGCTCGGCCGGTAAAGCAAAGAAAAAGGGACTTCAGCGCCGAGCAGAATTCCATCATCCGAGCAGAGGTGGAAAAACTTCTGGAGGCCGGCCATATACGCGAGGTGCAGTTCCCGAGCTGGTTGGCTAACGTAGTATTTGTCTCCAAGCCGGGCAACAAGTGGAGAGTGTGCATAGATTTTCAGGATCTCAACAAAACCTGCCCGAAAGATTTTTATCCTGCCGGATAGATCATTGGTGGACTCTACTGCGAATTAATCAGATGCTCGACGCCTACTGCTATCACCAAGTGCCGCCGTGAAGATCAAGAAAAAGTCAGCTTCGTGACGGCCGACGGCACTTATTGCTATAATGTAATGCCGTTCGGATTGAAGAATGCGGGGGCCACATATCAGCGCTTGATGAATAAAGTGTTCAGAGAGCAGATCGGACGGAATCTAGAAGTTTATGTGGACGACAATCTCATTAAGTTCGTCCGAGCGGCCGATCTCTTCAAAGACATGGAGGAAACCTTTCGAACGCTGCGCAAATATGGAGTCAAGCTAAATCCCCAGAAGTGCCTGTTCGGAGCAAAAGGAGGGCGCTTTCTGGGGTACATAGTGACCAAGCGTGGAATCGAAGCAAATCCCAGCAAGGTGAAAGCTCTACAAGATATGCCGCCTCCAAGAAATACAAGGGAAGTGCAGCGTTTGACCGGTCAGATAACCGCTCTGTCCAGGTTCATCTCCAAACCCGCCGACCAGAGCCTTCCTTTTTTCAAGATCTTACGCAAAGCTACAAAATTTCATTGGGACAAAGAATGCGGCCGGGCGTTCGAAGATTTGAAGGCATATTTGAACTCTCTCCCGGTATTAGCCAAGCCGACTGCGGGTGAGCCACTTCATATGTACTTGTATTCAACCGAGCATGCAATCGGCTCAGCTTTAGTGAGGTCGAGCGGAGAAGAGCCTGTGTATTTTCTTAGTCACATTTTAAAAGATGCTGAATCTCGCTCTAGCTTTCGCTATGGTCCTTGCCGCTCGGCGCCTTCGTCCATACTTCCTGGCGCATACGATCATTGTCAAAACCAATAGCCCGCTCGGACGTGTTCTACTAAATCCAGAGGCATCCGGACGGCTCATCAAATGGACGACGGAGTTAAGTGAATTTGATATCCAATACCAGCCCCGCTCGCCGATCAAAGCGTAATCCTTGGCCGATTTTGTGACAGAGGTGCAAAGGCCGAAGCCGGAAGCTATGTGGAGAATATATGTGGATGGGTCGTCCACTCGGCTCGGAAGCGGGATTGGAATATTGTTACTCTCCCCTCAAGAAGAGAAGATGCACTTATCCGTCCGGCTGGATTATAAATCTACCAACAATGAAGCAGAGTATGAGGCCCTCATAGCCGGCTTGCAGGCTGCTCGGCATGTGGGAGCCGGTCGGGTAACACTTCACTCGGATTCGCAGTTGGCCGCTCAGCAGCTCTCTCGTACCTTCGAAATCAATAGTGCTCGGCTCAAGCTCTACGCTGAAGCCTTCGAGAAGCTCAAAGCTGACTTTAGAGAAGTTATTGTCCAGAAGATACCCAGAGCAGAAAATCAAGCAGCCGATGAGTTAGCCAAACTCGCGAGCTCAATAACGCTAGTCGCCATTCAGCAATCAATTGAAAAAGTACTATTGGTGGCGCACGTCGACCGGATGGAAGGCCTCACATTTCCAAGCGACTGGCGGACACCCATCATAGAGTTCCTCCGCTCGGGAGCCACACCGTCCGACCGGAATGAAGCCCAGCTGCTAAGGAGAAGAGCCGGTCGGTTCACACTCATCGGTGATCAGCTTTATAAGAATGCTTTCTCTTGCCCGTTGTTGAAATGCGTGAGCTTGGAAGACTCGGCTTACATCCTCCAAGAAGTACATCAGGGATCGTGCGGAGGACATCCGGGCGGACGATCACTAGCTAAGAAGATCCTGCTAGCCGGATACTTTTGGCCGACCTTACAAGAAGACGTCGCTCGTACAGTATCTACGTGCCTTTCGTGCCAGAAGTACCATAACTTCTCCCACCGACTGGCCGAGGAAATGAAGGCATCAACCATTTCATGTCCGTTCGATCAATGGGGAATGGATATTGTCGGTCCATTTCCGATGGCGACCGGGCAAAGGAAATTTTTGCTAGTGGCGGTGGATTATTTTTCCGAGTGGGTGGAGGCCGAGCCGCTGGCAAAGATCACCGAACAGATGGTCAAAAAATTCATCTGGCAACACATCATCTGTCGGTTCGACATCCCTCGCCGATTGGTTTCCGACAATGGGCGGCAATTCACAGGGAAGGTGCTAGAGGATTGGTGCAAAAGCTACGGCATCGAGCAACACTTCACATCCGTGGCTTATCCCCAATGCAACGGTCAAATTCATCGTATTCTGCGCGCTCGGCTCGACCATTTGGGAGGAAATTGGCCGGATGAAGTGTCGGGCGTCTTATGGGCAATCCGAACGACTCCGAAGGAAGGGACGGGCGTCACACCGTTCCATTTGGTGTATGGCGGTGAGGCGGTTATTCCGGTTCAAGTCGGCGTCGAGTCCGTCTGAATCCAGAGCTATGATGATGACAACGCCGAACGGAGGAACATGGAGCTGGATTTGGTCGACGAGGAGCGAGCCAAGGCGTCCGTTCGGCTGATGGCGTACCGGCAGCGGATGAAGCAAAATTACAACCGCCGTGTAATCCCCAGATCATTCCAGGTCGGTGATCTTGTCTGGAAGAAAGTCAAGCCGGTCGGCGACGTCGGCAAACTGGAGGCACCGTGGGCAGGCCCCTTCAAGGTTATTGAAAAGCTCCGCTCGGGAGCCTATTATTTGGAGGATGAAGACGGGCGGCAGCTGGATCGACCGTGGAGTGCGAATCATCTCCAACCTTATCGAGCGGGGTGAAAGGTGCACGAATGTAAATAATTTTTGTATATGTTAGTCGCCCATGTCCCTGTAATGCAGGAAGCAAAATTAATTCAAAGGATTGCCAAGGGTTCTGCCGATCGGCAGTGTCGAAGTTAGCCGTGAAGACCGTCGAGCTCCGACGTTAAATATCGAGAGACGAGCCGGCGTCTATAAACGTCCGAGCGGAAGACCGTCGAGCTCCGACGTTAAATATCGAGAGACGAGCCGGCGTCTATAAACGTCCGAGCGCAAGACCGTCGAGCTCCGACGTTAAAGATCGAGAGACGAGCCGGCGTCTATAAACACTCCGAGCGGAAGACCGTCGAGCTCCGACGTTAAATATCGAGAGACGAGCTGGCGTCTATAAACGTCCGAGCGCAAGACCATCGAGCTCCGACGTTAAATATCGAGAGACGAGCCGGTGTCTATAAACCCTCCGAGTGGAAGACCGTCGAGCTCCGACTGCAAGTGTCCGAGAAGTTCGCCGCCAATATTGTTCGACCGACTCTACGTTCCGCTCGGCTAAATATCAAAAGGAACTGGCGGCTATAAACCGTCCGAGCGGAAGACCGTCGAGCTCCCGAGCTAAATATCGAGAGACGAGCCGGCGTCTATAAACCCTCCGAGCGGAAGACCCGACGTTAAATATCGAGAGACGAGCCGGCGTCTATAAACATCCGAGCACAAGACCGTCGAGCTCCCGTTAAATATCGAGACGAGCCGCGTCTATAAACGCCCGAGCTGAAGACCGCCGAGCTCGCGTTAAATATCGAGACGAGCCGGCGTCTATACGTCCGAGCGGCAGACCGCCGAGCTCCGGCGTTAAAGATCGAGACGAGCCGACGCCTATAAACCCTCCGGCGGAAGACCGCCGAGTCCGACGTTAAATATCGAGACGAGCCGCGTCTATAAACGCCCGAGCGGAAGATCGCCGACGTTAAATATCGAGAGACGAGCCGGCATCTATAAACGTCCGAGCCGAAGACCGTCGAGCTCCGGCGTTAAATATCGAGCGAGCCGCGCCTATAAACGCCCGAGTGCAAGACCGCCGAGCTCCGGCGTTAAAGATTGAGACAAGCCGACGCCTATAAACCGCCCGGCGAAGACCGTGGAGCTCGACGTTAAATATCGAGACGAGCCGCGTCTATAAACATCCGAGTGCAAGACCGCCGAGCCCGGTGTTAAATATCGAGATGAGCCGCGTCTATAAACGTTCGAAGCGGAAGACCGCCGAGCCGGCGTTAAATATCGAGAGATGAGCCGGCGTCTATAAACGTTCGAGCGGAAGACCGTCGAGCTCCGACGTTAAATATCGAGAGACGAGCCGGCGTCTATAAACGTCCGAGCCGAAGACCGTCGAGCTCCGACGTTAAATATCGAGAGACGTGCCGGCGTCTATAAACGTCCGAGTGGAAGACCGTCGAGCTCCGACGTTAAATATCGAGAGACGAGCCGACGTCTATAAATATTCCGAGCGAAAAAAAAAAAGAGACTGCAAATGTCCGAGAAGTTCGCCGCCAATATTGTTCGACCGACTCTACGTTCTGCTTGGCTCAAGGCCCAAAGGTTCTTGTTGGCTAATAGCGAGCGATCCTTGCTAGAAAAACGGAATGTTACGTGTCCGGAATATTTGCCCGAGCGGAAGGGCATGGCCAAGTACTTCGCAAGAATGCCTTTCGAATGCCAGAGGTGTGATAATAGGCGAGCGGGCAACACACATATTAATTAGCAAAAGGACAAAGTGCAAAAAGATAGAGTGCGCGAAAGGAAAGCATTGCATTAAAAATAAAATCTCAGGCCGGGCGGCCTAAGTACAAAAGGGATCATATTTAGCCGAGTGGCCAAATTACAAAAATTACTCGATATAATCGTAGAGGGTCTTGGGGATGTTATCTAGGAGCGCCACCTGATCGCCGGCCGGAATATTGGTGGACTCCGGAAGAAGGCCCTTTGACTTCAGATAGGTCATAGTGGCAGTCATGGCCAAGTCAAAGGCTGAGTACATCCGCTCGCAAATTTTCTCCGAGAATTCAGGCGATCGGATGTAGCTCTGTCGTAGAGCGGCGACTCGGCTCGGCTCGGCATCCTGATATTCTTTGAAAGCCGCCTGGGAGCCTGTGAGGGCCTCGTTCAGATTCTTAAGCTTTTCCACGTCGGCCGAGCAGCCCGCCTTCTCCTTGTCGAGCTGCTCTGTCAACTCCTTTATCTTCAGCTCCAGGCCCCGAGCCTCAACGTTCTTCTTCTCCAGATCGGAGATAGCTATATTCTTCCGAGTGGTGGCCAGGTCTATTTTCGTGTCAAGCGACTTGACTTGTCGCTCGGACTCGGCCAAGGCATGGGCCTGGTCGGCTGTCTTCTTCTGTTCGGCCGTCAGCAGAGTTTGAGCTTTCTTCAGCTCCTTTTGCAGCTCGGAATAGGAAGGGCCCTGAAGGCCGGACGGACCAACTGCGGCCTTCAGTTGCCGTAGCTCTTCATCCACCAAGGCCAAGCGGTTGGAAACCACAATTTCCTCCACCCATCTCTGGCAAAAGAAATTATAGCTATTAGCGGCCGATCGGAAAGAATGAACACCAAAGTTGGTAGATTACAAACTTACCCCTGTGGCCTGCTGCATATGGATGTTAGCCAAATTTCCGAGAGGTATCAGCGCAGTGCAGGCCCGAGCATCGGCCCACATCTCAGCTAGGGGCCCTTTCAAGGTGATGGTGTGCTCGGGCGCAGATGGACGGTCGGCCTCTGGAATCAGCTCTTCAGTCGGAAGATGAAGAGTGACCCGAATCGTGCGGCCATGACCGGGGGTCGTCCGACCGGCAGTCGGAAGGGGATCAGAAGCCGGCGTAGAAAACTGGGAATGAATGGTCGAGCGCTGGGCTGAATGGCGAGCGGGCGGAAGGGTGCTGATTGGAATAGCCTCCACTGGAGCAGCTGGCTCGTCCCAATCCGAAGGCGTCCGGTCGGACGAGATGGTTTCGGTCTCTGGCGCCTTGCCCCGAGCAGTTGCAGTGACCCGCTCGGATGGTTGGACCGCGGAGGTTGCCGACCGCAGGGGAGTCTCCACTCGACGCCTCTTTTGTAAGGGCTGCTCCTCCTCCCGAGCGGAACCTTCCTCGGGGGCAGTTGGTTCTCCAGGAGGAGTGGCTCCGCTGGCCACGTTTTACTGAGAAGCGGGAGCGGTCGACTCAGCCTGAGTCCCGCTCTCTCCTTCATGGGATCCGACCGGCTGGATACCCAAAGCTTCCATTTCTCTGGCCGCCACGGCTTCCAGAGCGGCCGCCTTCCTCTTCAAAACACCGGCCATGACCGAATCCATAACGATGTCCGCTGCAAAGAAAGGAAAAGAAATCAGTTAGCAATCAAAGCAAATGCCCAACCAAAGTTCTTACCGAAGCAGGCCGGAAGAGGGGTCCGTATAGGACTCAGCCCGAAGATGTACATCACTCCCTCGTGGAGAAGTTTGTTGATGTCAAGTCGCAGACCGGCCAGTATATTTGCAGCGTGGAGATAGTCCGGTCGGGTCTTGAACTTCTTCAACTCGAAAGTGGGGGGCAGACTGACCTGCCACTGGGTCGGGAAGTTTGCCTGATTGGGCATACGGATGTAGAAAAAATAATCCTTCCAATGTTTATTGGAAGTAGGAAGTTTGTTGAAAAAGACCAAGCCGGGCCGAGCTTGGAACATGAAGGTGCCCGGCTCGGCTTGCTTGGGGTAATAGAAATAAAAGAAGACCTCCGGTCGGAGGGGGATGTTGTGAATCTTAAACAAAACGACAACACCGCAGAGGAGACGGAAGGTATTGGGTACTAAACTGCCGAGCGGCACACCGAAAAAGTTACAGACATCTATGATGAACGGGTGTACAGGAAAACGAAGACCGGCGGTAAACTGGTCTCGGAAGACACAGAAAGCTCCGCGCGGCGGCCTGTGAGGCCGAGCGGAAGGACCAGCTAAGCAAATTTCGAAATCCTCTGGGATTTCAAAATTGTCGGCCAAAATATCGAAGTCCCGCTGTTCGAAGCGGGACTGCATGGTGGTGTACCATGGGCCGAGCGACTGATCTTCGGGATTGGAAGAGCTAGCCATGGGCCGATCGGGAGGAGTCAAAAGGCAAAAAGGCAGGAGCAAAACAACAGCAAACGAAAGGAAGTTTCAAGGATCGAAACTGAGAAAGAAATGCGGAGGAAACACCGGAAAGGAGGAAGGAAAGATATAAAACCTTGCTGCGGGGAAAGGGATCAAGGAAAAGGCGCCGGAGAGCATCGAAGAGAAGAAACAGGATCGCCGGAGCTCCGAAGCGCAGGAGGCAATGGTCGAAATCACGGAGGCAGGTGAGGAAGAGAAGGAAACGAAGAATTTATAGGGTGAAGGCCGGGTGGCCTCCACCGTTGGATCCAGGTCACGGGAATCAAAGCATGCATCGAGCCGTCCATTTCGAATCGCTTCGATCACATCAAAACACCATGCCACCGCCGCCGTACACCGATGGCAGTGCTCCACGTGGCATTCAATCATTCGGAGCATTTAATGAAAGCATGCTCAACCTTAATGTCGAAGATTGGTGCAGAACACGAGGAGATCCGGTGAATGCCATTGTTGATTCGCTTAAGGCTACCTCTATGGTTGGCCGAGCGGATGATACAAGCACGGAGGAACCACTCGGCCGGATTCTTAGTCCAGTCAGTCGGACTATTCGCCTCCTTCGACTAGACTTGAAGGGGAGGCAAGTGATCCGGTAGTAAGAACAGGGGACCCCGCCCTGTGAAGTCAACGCCACATGGAAGCCACAGTGGCAGTTGTCCATCCGGAGAGGGCCGGGTCCGACCGGACGACCGGACGACCGGAGAGGGCCGGGTCCGACCGGCCGGCCGGCCGGCCGAGGGAATCGAACACCCGGAGAGGGATGGGTCCGATCGGCTGGCAGACCGGACGATATTCGGCTGATGGTTGAAGGTGCCCTGTCGAAATCAGGGTTCCGGCGCTCAGTGGAAAAGGTCGTGGGCCGAGCGGACCTCACGCTCGGCCAAAGCCATAAGGTAACACTGCTAATAGTCCCCATAAAGCATGTGATGGAGGATCTCCCCAAGTAAACCATCGCATATGTCCAGTCGGATGTTGAGGGAGCTGTCCGCCCGGAAGCCAGATTTGGAGCAAAGGGGAAAAGGACAAGGAACGTCTTTTTCTGACAGCAGGTATGTTTCACGTGTGGGCCATGCTCCAAATCTTGTGACAGGGGATTCCGCTGTCCCATCGAGGACATGCTAAGACTGTAGCAGTATGGGTTAGGGAAGCTCACTGACAAGTCCTTACTAGGGTATGGGCTATGGACACGTGTACACCTCGGTAGGTGTACACTCACTTCTTCGCTGCCCTATATAAAGGCCCTCATTCTTCGCCGGAGGTACGCAGTCTACGAGTTTTAAAGCCACTATTTCTTTCTTGAGCTTCGCCTGACTTAAGCGTCGGAGGGCCGCCGCCGGGAATCCCTTCCCAGTCTGACTTCTGTGCAGGTTCGCCGGAGCTTTGTGCCGCCAGTCGAAGATCCACGCCAGCAACCAGAAGCGCCACGTGCCCAGCATCCGTTGATTCGGCATTCGGACAGGATCACTACTAATGTGAAATTTGAAGAATCCAAACAAAACCTAGAATAAACAAAACTTCAACCAATTGAATTTGTTCAAGAAAATAATAACTCTGAAGGAACTAACCAAATTCTAAGTCATGAAGAAGAAGAACAACCTCAGGAGAGTCAACCCCCTTGAACTATAAGAGTCAACCCAAATCACCCAACTGATCAAATAATTGGTGACCCAGATCTTAGGGTTCAAACTAGATCATCCTTTAGAAATCTAAGTCAAATATCTTTAATCTCAAAAATTGAACCCAAAACCATAGCTGAATCACTACTTGACCCCGACTAGGTCATAACTATGCAAGAAGAATTAGCTCAATTTGAGCGTAATGAAGTTTGGGACTTGGTACCACCACCCAAGAATAAGAAATTAATAGAAACAAAATGGGTATTTAGAAACAAATTAAGTGAAACTGGAGAAATTACTAGAAATAAGGCCAGGCTAGTTGCTAAGGGGTTTAGTCAAGTAGAAGAACTTGACTATGATGAAACATATGGCCCAGTGGCTAGACTAGAGTCCATTAGGATGTTACTAAGTTATGCATCACACAAAGGGTTTAGACTCTACCAAATGGATGTTAAGTCAGCATTCCTAAATGGACTAATAAAAGAAGAAGTCTACGTAGGACAACCACCTGGGTTTGATAATCTAGAACACCCCGATTATGTCTATAAATTTAAGAAAGCCCTCTAAGGACTTAAGCAAGCACCTAGGGCATGGTATGAAAGACTAACCTCTTACCTAATCTCTAAAGGGTTTAACCAAGGTCAAATTGACCCAACCTTATTTGTCAAATTAATAAAAGAAGATATTTTTATAACACAAATTTACATAGATGATATAATCTTTGGTTCAACAAATTCAGAATTTTTAGATGAATTTACAAGTTTAATGGAACACGAGTTTGAAATGAGTCTGGTAGGCAAATTAACCTATTTTTTAGGATTACAAATCAAACAGACAAATGAAGGTAACTACATTTATCAGCAAAAATATACTAAGGAATTACATAAAAGATTTGGAATGGAAAACATCTATGGCAGTAAACACAATCCTAGATGATGACCCCAATGGAAAACCAGTTGATTTAAAATACTATAGGAGTGTCATAGGTAGCCTACTATACTTAACTGCACGTCGACCAGATATATTATTTACAGTTAGTATGTGTGCTAGATACCAAACATGTGCTAAAGAATTTCATTTGACTCAAGTCAAAAGAATCTTTAGATACCTTAAAGGAACAACAAATGTAGGTATTTGGTATCCTAGGACTAATAATTTTGAATTAATAGGGTACTCTGACTCAGATTATGCTGGATACAAATTAGACCGCAAAAGCACAAGTGGCGGATGTCAATTACTGGGTCCATCACTTGTCAGCTGGTTTAGTAGAAAGCAACACTGTGTTGCCCTATCCACAACTGAGTCAGAATATATAGCAATAGGAGAGTGCGTTGCACAATTATTATGGATGATGCACACCCTAAAAGATTTTAACTTGAACCTTACAAATGTCAAAGTCTTAATTGATAACATTAGCTCAATTAACCTAACAAAAAATCCAGTGCATCATTCCAGAACAAAACATATTGAAATTAGGCATCACTTTATCAGGGATCATGTTACTAAAGGTGACATTGAACTCAAATACATTGAGTTCAAGTCCAATTTAGCTGACATATTCACAAAATCACTCCCTGAAAGTGAATTTAGTAATCTGCATAGAAAATTAGGGATGTGTTTAATAGATTATAATTTTCAAAATTCAAAACTGTTTTAAAATTGACTGTTTCAAATTCTAGGTTAAAATTGCTTAAATTTTTTAAAAACTTTCCTACTTTTAGAATTTCAAAATAGTTTTAGCCTTAGACTAGAAAAATCCCTTTAGAAATCATGTTCCCCTAGACTAGTATTTGAGCATCTCACCAACACTCTAGGCTTACTTTACTTGTGATTGACAAACATAGAAAGGGGTGAGATGTATAGGCCAATTGCCTGGACTTAAGATCCTTATGTCAGTGCATCAATATAAGTCTAGGCGTTAAATACAAAACATACATTGATCAAGTTAAGTTACTCAGTTTAGTCAAACACTAACTGATCACAATGAACTTAACTTGACTAACCAAGTGAAAGCTACTATCTTCTGATAGTTAGTAAGTACCTAATTGGTTAGACAGCTATTTTGAATGTCAGGTTTAGGGGGAGGATTAATTATTTTCATTTTTCCTTTACTAAAAATATTTTTTGAAATGTTTAAAAAATAAATCTGATCGTTGGAAATCTAATTTGATAAATCTATTTTTGAAAATTAACTTTTTCTTCAATTAGATTTTATAAACTAAGATTATGAAAATTGCATCTTTGGCAAACTTAGTTTTAACCAGTTTTGAAAAGTAAATATCTTTTAAAACTCAGCTTTGAAATTTTTTATGTTTGAAAAGTGTTTCAAAATTAAAACTTATGTTTGAAAATTTTCTGGATAAATCTAGTTTTGAAAAGTTAGCCTTGAAATTTTGATTTTGAAAATCTATGTTTGAAAAATGTTTCAGAGTTGAAACTTATTATGAAAAATTTTAAATTATCTTAAACTTTGAAACTTATACACTTATACTTGAAAATTAGCTTTTCAAATTTCTGATTGAAAAAATTCTTTCTAAATTTGCAAATTCATTTTGGAAATTAATTTTGCAAAAATTATTACAACTTAGTTTGCTACAATTAGCCATTTTTCAAAAAACTTAGCTATATTACAAAATTTAAGTTACTATATAGTGAAATTTAAAAACTCCTCCAAGTTAGCTTGACATTTTTCTTACAACTTTTATTCTGCTTGAATCCTGTATTGATTACTTGCTTATGTCCTAGTTTGATGAATGCCAAACGGGGAGGGATAGGTGGTTATGTTAGAGAAAAAAAATGTCAAATTTAAAAACTAACTTAAACCTTAAAAATCATGCTGGTTTTTTTGTACTCGCATATTTTTCACTAACTTAACCAGGTTGTCATTCCATCAAAAAGAGGGAGATTATAGGTGCGGTTAGCACTAACGGTCTAACTCAGATTTTGATGAATGACAAATCAGGTTAAGTTAGGTTTGTCGTAATCTAAAACTCTGACCGAGTGTGCAGGCGAAGTCCAAACAGGTCGACTGGTTGACCGGATGTCTGGCACGAAATCCAAGCGAGTCGACGGGCTGACCGGATGCTTGGCAAGAAGTCCACCTAGGTCGACGGGCTGACCGAATAGCTGGCGAGAAGTCCAAGAAGGTCGACGGGCTGACCGGACGCTTGGCGAGAAGTCCAGACGGGTCGAAGGGCTGACCGGACGTCTGGCAGGTGAGTAAAGGTAAGTCATTGGAAGGGAGTGACTGTGAGGAGGCGTTCCCGGGAAGGGAACATTAGGCGTCGATCCGGCTTAGATCCATTTCGGATATCTAAGTCGAGATCGTGACTAGATTCCGGTCTCGGAAAGACGGAATCTAAGTCATACTTTTTATATTGAACTTATAAACTGTGCTAAAACTTTATTTTGCAGGATATACATTATCAATTTACCTCAGACTAACCTTGTTTTGCAGGAAAGATGTTCCCTGGAGAAAGGTGGTCCGGGCGCCCAAGAGGTAATTTTTATCCTATCGCGTCGTCGCCACGTGGAACTCGCTGGTTGGACCTGCCACCTTCTCACCAGGGCACCCAGAAGGGATCCGGGGTGCCCCGAGCCACATATAAAAGGAGGGTCAGGGGTGGAGCTCAAAACAACAACTGACAAGAAGATCATCTACTGCTTGCTCTGCTACTCTACGCTCCTGCGATGCTAACGAAGTTCCGACAACACACTTCTCCTTTTCGTTTTATTCCTTTGTCGGTATTTCTTTTATTTTCATTAGCATTTTCTGTACTTAGTTTGTAATAAATTTCGAATTGCTAGTGATTGCCCACCGAAAGCACTCAAAGAGTGCGGGCCTTGGAGTAGGAGTCGACACAGGCTCTGAACCAAGTAAAATTGGTCTGTGCTAGCATTGCTTAATTTTTCTGCTGCGTTTAACTCTCTTATCGAAGAATTTTTGTAATCGATATTCACCCACCCCTCTATCGAAACATCACGATCCAACACAATCAAGTCGGTCATCTTCTTAAGTGTTGCTCTTCTCAGTGGTTAGTCCGGTGAAGTGCGACCTTGGCTCTGATACCACTTGTAGGGGATTGGTCAGCGGCTAGAAGGGGGGGTTGGATAGACAACGCCCTCAAATCGAATGCTTCCTACATATTTGTTAGTTGCGCAAGTGGAAATACAATAATACAAACAAAAATATGAATACAAATATAAACAAGAAAGAAGTGCAAACCGCTAACATGTTCATTTACGTGGTTCGGAGATAACTTGCTCCTACTCCACGGCTGTCCGTAAGGTGGATAATCCCTCAATCCGTGGGTTGATTAGTCCCCGGAAGCTCCGGCTAGCTCAAACCTCCTTATGAGTGGAGAAACCTTACCACAACACACACCAAGAACAGTTGGACACAAGAGAAACCTTAAGCACTTAGTGACTACTAATTAGGTTTTAACCAAGTCTAATTTTCTCACTTTGGTTGGCCATCCCCAGCTCTATTATATAGAGCTTGAGAAATCAGCAAGGCTAATTTTACCGTTACTAGTCGACTGGTCCTTGCACTTGTCGACTGGTGCCAGCCTAACGACACCCCAACGGCTCTTTACTAGTCAACTGGTCCTTGCACCAGTCCACTGGTGCCTTGCCATTTGGGCACAGAAGCTCTCTATGCTCACCACCAGTCGACTGGTCCCAATACTAATCGACTGGTACAACCCTAAACTTAGGGTTTCCCATCCCGAGTACATTTCTCTCGCACTCGGATCCTCACGACTCACTTGACTCTTCTTTGCAACTTTGATCTCTTGCCTTTAAGCCTACTTCATTTGGCTCTCGTCCCTTGGATGCATTCAAGCCCACGTCTCATCCCTAATGCCATCCTTCACATATGCCTCAAAGTCGCTTTCCTCGGCACTTGTCCTTACTGCCTTGTCAAAGGTCCCACGGATGCTCCATCCTTCACCTGACCCGAAGCCATCAAGCTGAGTCATATATGTATCCTGCAAACCTGCACACTCACATACACATATCAAATAATGAGGGTAATCCTAACTTAAACCCTTTGCCCAAACACCAAAACACATGGTCATACGGACCATTGGGATTGCTCCAACAACCCCTTCTCTAGGTTGATAGCACAACCTTAGGTGGTTTCCATCTCCAACTTGTGAGTTTGTGAGACAAACGAAGGCAAGGCTTATTCGTGTGGATACCATAGAGGCGCGAACGTGTGATCATGCTGAGATACAAGCTGTTTGGAGTCTCTGAGTACACACCAAAGCTATAACCCTCTCATGATCTTATGTAAAACTTTGTATATTTTCTTTTCTTCGCATGGATCTCCTGGAGGAACTAGATGGTTTCCGCTGCGCATAAGTGTGCTTAGCGCTCTAGTTCCTTAAAGGTTCATAGGCAATGAGGAACAACCATTAGGTCAAATAAAATTGGCGATATCCTTAGGCGAGGAGCCTCTTATAAGGACGCATTAATCGGTCTTCATTGTTGTGGATGCTCTATCAGCCTCTAATGTTATCTTGGGTCGATCGACCTTGAATGAATTCAGAGTGGATGTTTCTACTTTTTGTCAGAAGATAAAATTCCTTGTGGATGATCAAGTGGGGGATGTCAAGGGAGACCAAATAATAGCACGTAAGTGTTATGTGGAGATTGTAAGGGAGGAAGCTAATGTCATCCAAAAAAAGGCCACCCACCCTTGTATATGAAGAGAAGGTGGAAGTGCCAATGTAGCCTAGTCGACCGGAAGCTACCACACATATAGCTTTCGACTTGGATCCTAATCTCAGAGAAGATTTGATAAGGTGTCTAACAAAAAGTACCGATGTGTTCACTTGGACACCTAAGATAGTGAAAGGTGTTGCGCCAATAGTCATGGAGCATGCTCTTCACGTGTATCCAGATGCTCGGGCGGTCAAATAAAAAAAGGGAGATTTTAGAGCTGACTAGAATAAGATTAACAAAGAAGAAGTAGACAAATTACTAAAGGTTGGATACATTCGGGAAGTACAATTCCCATGTTGGCTGACTAATGTGGTTATGGTTTCTAAGCCAGGTAACAAGTGGCGAGTATATATTGATTTCAGAGATCTTAACGAGGCTTGCCCAAAAGACTATTACCCTCTGCCCTACATAGATCAGGTGGTGGATTCTATGACTGACTGTGAGTTTATTAGTATATTGGATGCCTATCAAGGGTATCATCAAATTCCACTTGATAAGGCCGATCTAGAAAAGGTTACCTTTAAGACTGCTGAAGGTACTTATTACTAAAATGTTATGCCTTTTGGTCTAAAGAATGCAGGAGCTATTTATCAATGGCTTCTGAATAAGGTTTTCCAAAAGTAGATTGAAAGAAATATGGATATTTATGTAGATGATATTCTTATTAAAACTATGCGGGCTTCTAGTTTATGTGCAGATATTGAAGAAACTTGTAGGACTCTAAGAAGGTATGGACTCAAGATCAATCCCGACAAGTGTTTATTTGGGGGTCAAGAGTGGGAAGTTCCTGAGATACATGGTGACCGAACGAATAATAGAAACCAATCCCAGCAAGGTGAAAGCATTGTAGGACATAACTCCCCTAAAGAACCTGAAAGAGGCGCAAAGGTTGACAGGGAGGATTACTGCTCTGTCTCGCTTCATCTCTCAGTCAGCCGATCGGAGTCTCCCTTTCTTCAAGGTACTCTGATGAGCAACTATGTTCCAATGGGATGAGGATTGCAGCAAGGCGTTCAAGGAGTTAAAAGAATACCTATCTACTCTTCCTGTATTAGCTAAGTCATTAGTAGGAGAAACTTTGTGGGTGTACTTATCTGCCAACGATCATGTTGTTCATTCTGTATTAGTGAGGCAGGAAGAAAAAGAACAATTACCTGTGTATTTTTAGATCCATTTATTAAAGGGGGCAGAGTGTCGATATACGACACTCGAGAAGTTAGCTTTTGGATTGATTCTAGCAGCTCGGAGGTTACACCCTTATTTTCTGTCACACCCAATTATAGTATTAACTAACAACACTCTTGGTCGGGAGATTGATTAAGTGGGTGATCGAACTCATTGAATATGATATACAGTATCAGACTCGAACCGCTATCAAAGCTCAAGCTCTAACAGATTTCATAATGGAAATACCAAGTCCAAAAACAGAGGAAACCTAGATTATCTATGTGGATGGATCCTCTACTCGACAATGCAGTGGAATTGGGATTCTCCTTATATCTCCTAGGGAATTTTGAATACAGTTATCTATTAGATTGAATTATATAGATACCAATAATGAGGCTGAATACGAGGCATTGATAGTAGACCTGCAAGATGTTAAGCATGTGGGAGCCGCTAGAGTGGTAATTCATTGTGATTCTCAATTAGCAGCACAACAATTAACGGGTAGCTTTGGAATTATTAATGAAAGACTAAAGTTATATGCAGAAGCTTTTGATAAACTAAAAGTGGGATTTCATGAAGTATAAAGAAAATCCCTCGAATCGATAATCAAGTAGCAGATGAGTAAGCTAAATTGGCCTCTACTATTGTGCCTTGGAATTTAGATCGACCTATGGAACAGACATTATTAGTCTCTTGTGTTGAACAACAGGTTGATTTAGAAATGTAAGGTGATTGGAGAACACCAATCATCCTATTTTTATGACAAGGAATTCTACCCACTAATGCAGAACATGCTAGAGTATTTAAGAAGAGGGCAAGTCAATACACTATGATTGGAGATCACTTATATAAAAGGGCCTTCTCTAGTCCTCTACTCAAATGTGTCAAATTAGATGACATACAATATATCCTACAAGAAGTGCATCAAGATTCTTTTGGTAGCCATTTGGGAGCTTGGTCTCTTGCTAGAAAAATACTATTAGCTGGATAATTTTTGGCCTACTTTACAAGCATATGCTACTCAGCTTGAGAGAACTTGTTTTCCCTATCAAAAACATAAAAATATTCCTCATCACCCTATTGAATTATTGAAGAATTTTATAATATCTTGTCCTTTTGATCAATGGAGCATGGATTGTAACGCCCGCCCTTCCAGGTACCCCCAAGGCTACCCTAGAGGGACGGACGTCACTTAACATAGACATCATTTACTAATGCATATGGATTCCTGGCAGCGGAAGACTTTTTTTTTTTTTTGACATCTACCATATGCATCTAGTTCACTTAACATGGCATGTGAAATCAAACGTACCAACATAACATAAGTAGGATATCATACTAGCTGAACATTATCATAAGCATAGGTCCAACATTGTTCACATGCATAACTTAGATAAGCCAAAAGCATAAATAGATCTATCCACCAGCACTTCCACACACATCTTCATCGCCTTTCCTGCTGCTCCCCTTAACTGATCCATTCCTTGCCTTTATCTGCATTACAAGGAAAACGTGTAGCTATAAGCCAAAGGGCTTAGTGAGCTCCTTTCCTACTCATAAATCCGAATCACAATAATACATAAAAGTGACACATGAAATCAAACATATCATATCATCAAATGGTATGGAAGAACATAACATAATCGTCTCCTATCATATAAGGAACATAACATAGCATGGCATAAAATGTGTCATAGCTTGTAAGTACACATCATAACATATCATATCATATAAGTAGGTCTCATGAAAATCTATCATGTCATGTGAATTCATATCATGAAACGTATCATAGAAACACCTATCAACACATATATCATGTCAGGTGAGCATATCATACCTCCTTTTTATTTTCATGTAAGGATTTCATATCATGTGAACATGTAGATGCAAGATGTAGAATGATTTTCAAAACATGCATCATGGAATGAACGTTTGCATCATGCTTCTTTTAAAACATATCGTATACATATACTTGAACATAATATCATCAACATGAGAAGGGCCCCGGCTTGTACCACATGTAAACATAAATGCACGCAATCCCTAGGACAGGGTAGCTAGCCCTGAACCTACTAGGGATCTAGGTCTGTTCATAGTCCGTCGACCTAGGGGCGTACTAAGGATCCCATCCCTTAACGAGATCCGTTCATAGTCCGTCGACCCCGGGGCGCTTATGGAGCCCACCCTTGGTACAAGCCTTACAAAGTAAAATATCATGCATGTCGTGTCATATCATACTTGTCATAATTCTTGTCATATCATGAAGAGAGCTCTTGATCCCAACTTAAGGGAAGCATCTCTTTACCATAGCATGTAGAATGCTCTTGATCCCAACTTAAGGGAAGCAGCTCTTTTTCATAACATGAGGAGTGCTCTTGGTCCCAACTTAAGGGAAGCAACTCTTTTTCATAACATGAAGAGTGCTCTTGGTCCCAACTTAAGGGAAGCAACTCTTTTTCATAACATGAAGAGTGCTCTTGGTCCGAACTTAAGGGAAGCAACTCTTTAGGCTTTTCCTCTTACATAAGTCATTCATACATGCATTATGAAACATAACATGGTCCTATCATAACATAAAGTATAACATGTTATTTTCAAATCATCAAACATGGCATATCATCTCATGAACTTAGCATACATATCATGAACATGGCATATCATATCATGAGTCTAGCCTATCATATCATTAACATGGCACATCATGTCATAAGTCTATCATATCATAAGACATAGCAATGCAACATATCATAAGGCATATTTTCATCATATCATGAAGCATGAAAGCTTAATCTACATATATATCTAAGGCTACATATCATGAGAATACATAAGCATGTTTAGTTAGGTTTAAACTAACTTAAACCTTAAAAATCATGCTGGTTTTTTTGTACTCGCATATTTTTCACTAACTTAACCAGGTTGTCATTCCATCAAAAAGAGGGAGATTATAGGTGCGGTTAGCACTAACGGTCTAACTCAGATTTTGATGAATGACAAATCAGGTTAAGTTAAGTTTGTCCTAATCTAAAACTCTGACCGAGTGTGCAGGAGAAGTCCAAATAGGTCGACTGGTTGACCGGATGTCTGGCACAAAATCCAAGCGGGTCGACGGGCTGACCGGATGCTTGGCAAGAAGTCCACCTAGGACGACGGACTGACCAGATAGCTGGCGAGAAGTCCAAGCAGGTCGACGGGCTGACCGGACGCTTGGCGAGAAGTCCAGACGGGTCGAAGGGCTGACCGGACGTCTGGCAAGTGAGTAAAGGTAAGTCATTGGAAGGGAGTGACTGTGAGGACGCGTTCCCGGGAAGGGAACATTAGGCGTCGATCCGGCTTAGATCCATTTCGGATATCTAAGTCGAGATCGTGACTAGATTCCGGTCTCGGAAAGACGGAATCTAAGTCATACTTTTTATATTGAACTTATAAACTGTGCTAACACTTTTTTTTGCAGGATATACATTATCTATTTACCTCAGACTAACCTTGTTTTGCAGGAAAGATGTTCCCTGGAGAAAGGTGGTCCGGGCGCCCAAGAGGTAATTTTTATCCTATCGCGTCGTCGCCACGTGGAACTCGCTGGTTGGACCTGCCACGTCTCACCAGGGCACCCAGAAGGGATCCGGGGTGCCCCGAGCCTCATATAAAAGGAGGGTCAGGGGTGGAGCTCAAAACAACAACTGACAAGAAGATCTTCTACTGCTTGCTCTGCTACTCTACGCTCCTGCGATGCTAACGAAGTTTCGACAACACACTTCTCCTTTTCGTTTTATTCCTTTGTCGGTATTTCTTTTATTTTCATTAGCATTTTCAGTACTTAGTTTGTAATAAATTTCAAATTGCTAGTGATTGCCCACCGAAAGCACTCAAAGAGTGCGGGCCTTGGAGTAGGAGTCGACACAGGCTCTGAACCAAGTAAAATTGGTCTGTGCTAGCATTGCTTAATTTTTCTGCTGCGTTTAACTCTCTTATCGAAGAATTTTTGTAATCGATATTCACCCCCCCTCTATCGAAACATCACGATCCAACACAATCAAGTCGGTCATCTTCTTAAGTGTTGCTCTTCTCAGTGGTTAGTCCGGTGAAGTGCGACCTTGGCTCTGATACCACTTGTAGGGGATTGGTCAGCGGCTAGAAGGGGGGGTTGGATAGACAACGCCCTCAAATCGAATGCTTCCTACATATTTGTTAGTTGCGCAAGTGGAAATACAATAATACAAACAAAAATATGAATACAAATATAAACAAGAAAGAAGTGCAAACCGCTAACATGTTCATTTACGTGGTTCGGAGATAACTTGCTCCTACTCCACGGCTGTCCGTAAGGTGGACAATCCCTCAATCCGTGGGTTGATTAGTCCCCGGAAGCTCCGGCTAGCTCAAACCTCCTTATGAGTGGAGAAACCTCACCACAACACACACCAAGAACAGTTGGACACAAGAGAAACCTTGAGCACTGAGTGACTACTAATTAGGTTTTAACCAAGTCTAATTTTCTCACTTTGGTTGGCCATCCCCAGCTCTATTATATAGAGTTTGAGAAATCAGCAAGGCTAATTTTACCGTTACTAGTCGACTGGTCCTTGCACCAGTCGACTGGTGCCAGCCTAACGACACCCCAACGGCTCTTTACTAGTCAACTGGTCCTTGCACCAGTCCACTGGTGCCTTGCCATTTGGGCACAGAAGCTCTCTATGCTCACCACCAGTCGACTGGTCCCAATACTAATCGACTGGTACAACCCTAAACTTTGGGTTTCCCATCCCGAGTACATTTCTCTCGCACTCGGATCCTCACGACTCACTTGACTCTTCTTTGCAACTTTGATCTCTTGCCTTTAAGCCTTCTTCATTTGGCTCTCGTCCCTCGGATGCATTCAAGCCCACGTCTCATCCCTAATGCCATCCTTCACATATGCCTCAAAGTCGCTTTCCTCGGCACTTGTCCTTACTGCCTAGTCTAAGGTCCCACGGATGCTCCATCCTTCACTTGGCCCGAAGCCATCAAGCTGACTCATATATGTATCCTGCAAACCTGCACACTCACATACACATATCAAATAATGAGGGTAATCCTAACTTAAACCCTTTGCCCAAACACCAAAACACATGGTCATACGGACCATTGGGATTGCTCCAACAACCCCTTCTCTAGGTTGATAGCACAACCTTAGGTGGTTTCCATCTCCAACTTGTGAGTTTGTGAGACAAACGAAGGCAAGGCTTATTCGTGTGGATACCATAGAGGCGCGAACGTGTGATCATGCTGAGATCCAAGCTGTTTGGAGTCTCTGAGTACACACCAAAGCTATAACCCTCTCATGATCTTATGTAAAACTTTGTATATTTTCTTTTCTTCGCATGGATCTCCTGGAGGAACTAGATGGTTTCCGCTGCGCATAAGTGTGCTTCGCGCTCTAGTTCCTTAAAGGTTCATAGGCAATTGGAGGCACAACTAAGTAGGTAAAATAACATAGGCGATATAGAAAGCATGATATGCATTAATCGGTCTTCATTGTTGTGGATGCTCTATCAGCCTCTAATGTTATCTTGGGTCGACCGACCTTGAATGAATTCAGAGTGGATGTTTCTACTTTTTGTCAGAAGATAAAATTCCCTGTGGATGATCAAGTGGGGGATGTCAAGGGAGACCAAATAATAGCACGTAAGTGTTATGTGGAGATTGTAAGGGAGGAAGCTAATGTCATCCAAAAAAAGGCCACCCACCCTTATATATGAAGAGAAGGTGGAAGTGCCAATGTAGCCTAGTCGACCGGAAGCTACCACACATATAGCTTCCGACTTGGATCCTAATCTCAGAGAAGATTTGATAAGGTGTCTAACAAAAAATACCGATGTGTTCACTTGGACACCTAAGATAGTGAAAGGTGTTGCGCCAATAGTCATGGAGCATGCTCTTCACGTGTATCCAGATGCTCGGGCGGTCAAATAAAAAAAGGGAGATTTTAGAGCTGACTAGAATAAGATTAACAAAGAAGAAGTAGACAAATTACTAGAGGTTGGATACATTCGGGAAGTACAATTCCCATGTTGGCTGACTAATGTGGTTATGGTTTCTAAGCCAGGTAACAAGTGGCGAGTATATATTGATTTCAGAGATCTTAACGAGGCTTGCCCAAAAGACTATTACCCTCTGCCCTACATAGATCAGGTGGTGGATTCTATGACTGACTGTGAGTTTATTAGTATATTGGATGCCTATCAAGGGTATCATCAAATTCCACTTGATAAGGCCGATCTAGAAAAGGTTACCTTTAATACTGCTGAAGGTACTTATTACTAAAATGTTATGCCTTTTGGTCTAAAGAATGCAGGAGCTATTTATCAATGGCTTCTGAATAAGGTTTTCCAAAAGTAGATTGAAAGAAATATGGATATTTATGTAGATGATATTCTTATTAAAACTATACGGGCTTCTAGTTTATGTGCAGATATTGAAGAAACTTGTAGGACCCTGAGAAGGTATGGACTCAAGATCAATCCCAACAAGTGTTTATTTGGGGGTCAAGAGTGGGAAGTTCCTGAGATACATGGTGACCGAACGAATAATAGAAACCAATCCCAGCAAGGTGAAAGCATTGTAGGACATAACTCCCCTAAAGAACCTGAAAGAGGCGCAAAGGTTGACAGGGAGGATTACTGCTCTGTCTCGCTTCATCTCTCAGTCAGCCGATCGGGGTCTCCCTTTCTTCAAGGTACTCTGATGAGCAACTATGTTCCAATGGGATGAGGATTGCAGCAAGGCGTTCAAGGAGTTAAAAGAATACCTATCTACTCTTCCTGTATTAGCTAAGTCATTAGTAGGAGAAACTTTGTGGGTGTACTTATCTGCCAACGATCATGCTGTTCATTCTGTATTAGTGAGGCAGGAAGAAAAAGAACAATTACCTGTGTATTTTTAGATCCATTTATTAAAGGGGGCAGAGTGTCGATATACGACACTCGAGAAGTTAGCTTTTGGATTGATTCTAGCAGCTCGGAGGTTACACCCTTATTTTCTGTCACACCCAATTATAGTATTAACTAACAACACTCTTGGTCGGGAGATTGATTAAGTGGGTGATCGAACTCATTGAATATGATATACAGTATCAGACTCGGGCAGCTATCAAAGCTCAAGCTCTAACAGATTTCATAATGGAAATACCAAGTCCAAAAACAGAGGAAACCTAGATTATCTATGTGGATGGATCCTCTACTCGACAATGTAGTGGAATTGGGATTCTCCTTATATCTCCTAGGGAATTTTGAATACAGTTATCTATTAGATTGAATTATATAGATACCAATAATGAGGCTGAATATGAGGCATTGATAGTAGACCTGCAAGATGTTAAGCATGTGGGAGCCGCTAGAGTGGTAATTCATTGTGATTCTCAATTAGCAGCACAACAATTAACGGGTAGCTTTGGAATTATTAATGAAAGACTAAAGTTATATGCAGAAGCTTTTGATAAACTAAAAGTGGGATTTCATGAAGTATAAAGAAAATCCCTCGAATCGATAATCAAGTAGCAGATGAGTAAGCTAAATTGGCCTCTACTATTGTGCCTTGGAATTTAGATCGACCTATGGAACAGACATTATTAGTCTCTTGTGTTGAACAACAGGTTGATCTAGAAATGTAAGGTGATTGGAGAACACCAATCATCCTATTTTTATGACAAGGAATTCTACCCACTAATGCAGAACATGCTAGAGTATTTAAGAAGAGGGCAAGTCAATACACTATGATTGGAGATCACTTATATAAAAGGGCCTTCTCTAGTCCTCTACTCAAATGTGTCAAATTAGATGACATACAATATATCCTACAAGAAGTGCATCAAGGTTCTTTTGGTAGCCATTTGGGAGCTTGGTCTCTTGCCAGAAAAATACTATTAGCTGGATAATTTTTGGCCTACTTTACAAGCATATGCTACTCAGCTTGAGAGAACTTGTTTTCCCTATCAAAAACATAAAAATATTCCTCATCACCCTATTGAATTTTTGAAGAATTTTATAATATCTTGTCCTTTTGATCAATGGAGCATGGATTGTAACGCTCGCCCTTCCAGGTACCCCCAAGGCTACCCTAGAGGGACGGACGTCACTTAACATAGACATCATTTACTAATGCATATGGATTCCTGGCAGCGGAAGACTTTTTTTTTTTTTTTGACATCTACCATATGCATCTAGTTCACTTAACATGGCATGTGAAATCAAACGTACCAACATAACATAAGTAGGATATCATACTAGCTGAACATTATCATAAGCATAGGTCCAACATTGTTCACATGCATAACTTAGATAAGCCAAAAGCATAAATAGATCTATCCACCAGCACTTCCACACACATCTTCATCGCCTTTCCTGCTGCTCCCCTTAACTGATCCATTCCTTGCCTTTATCTACAGTACAAGGAAAACGTGTAGCTATAAGCCAAAGGGCTTAGTGAGCTCCTTTCCTACTCATAAATCCGAATCACAATAATACATAAAAGTGACACATGAAATCAAACATATCATATCATCAAATGGTATGGAAGAACATAACATAATCGTCTCCTATCATATAAGGAACATAACATAGCATGGCATAAAATGTGTCATAGCTTGTAAGTACACATCATAACATATCATATCATATAAGTAGGTCTCATGAAAATCTATCATGTCATGTGAATTCATATCATGAAACGTATCATAGAAACACCTATCAACACATATATCATGTCAGGTGAGCATATCATACCTCCTTTTTATTTTCATGTAAGGATTTCATATCATGTGAACATGTAGATGCAAGATGTAGAATGATTTTCAAAACATGCATCATGGAATGAACGTTTGCATCATGCTTCTTTTAAAACATATCGTATACATATACTTGAACATAATATCATCAACAAGAGAAGGGCCCCGGCTTGTACCACATGTAAACATAAATGCACGCAATCCCTAGGACAGGGTAGCTAGCCCTGAACCTACTAGGGATCTAGGTCCGTTCATAGTCCGTCGACCCAGGGGCGTACTAAGGAGCCCATCCCTTAATGAGATCCGTTCATAGTCCGTCGACCCCGGGGCGCTTATGGAGCCCACCCTTGGTACAAGCCTTACAAAGTAAAATATCATGCATGTCATGTCATATCATACTTGTCATAATTCTTGTCATATCATGAAGAGAGCTCTTGATCCCAACTTAAGGGAAGCATCTCTTTACCATAGCATGTAGAGTGCTCTTGATCCCAACTTAAGGGAAGCAGCTCTTTTTCATAACATGAGGAGTGCTCTTGGTCCCAACTTAAGGGAAGCAACTCTTTTTCATAACATGAAGAGTGCTCTTGGTCCCAACTTAAGGGAAGCAACTCTTTTTCATAACATGAAGAGTGCTCTTGATCCGAACTTAAGGGAAGCAACTCTTTAGGCTTTTCCTCTTACATAAGCCATTCATACATGCATTATGAAACATAACATGGTCCTATCATAACATAAAGTATAACATGTTATTTTCAAATCATCAAACATGGCATATCATCTCATGAACTTAGCATACATATCATGAACATGGCATATCATATCATGAGTCTAGCCTATCATATCATTAACATGGCACATCATGTCATAAGTCTATCATATCATAAGACATAGCAATGCAACATATCATAAGGCATATTTTCATCATATCATGAAGCATGAAAGCTTAATCTACTCATATATCTAAGGCTACATATCATGAGAATACATAAGCATGTTTAGTTAGGTTTAAACTCTTTCCTAACCCAATTAATCCATCTTGGCCGAACCACATCAGTAGGTTTCCACATTATTTTATTCCATATGAAGCATAAAAACTCAAACACATAACATGCAAATTTGTTCCAAGCACATACAAGACATTATTTTTCATGAATACGCATGTTTGAGTTAAAAACTCTAACCCTAACCCATTTATCTTAATTTGACCGAAACCTATCAGTAGGGTTCTCATATCATTTTGTTCCATATGAATCATAAAACTTAACCACATAACATGCAAACTTGATCTAAGCATATACAAGGCATTATACTTCATGAATAAGCCTATTTGGGTTCAAAACTCTAACCCCAACCTATTTTTCTCAATTTGGACGAAACATATCAGTAGGGTTTCATATCATTTAATTCCATATGAAGCATAAAACTTAAACATATAACATGCAAATTTAATCTAAGTATATACAAGGCATTGTACAAGTACATACAAGTCACCATACTTCATGAATAAGACTATTTGAGTTCAAAATTCTAACCCTAACTTATTTATCTCAATTGGGCCGAAATATATCAGTAGGGTTTCATATCATTTTATTCCATATGAAACATAAAACTTAACCATATAACATGCAAACTTGATCTAAGCACGTACAAGGCATTATACTTCATGAATAAGCATGATTGAGTTCAAAACTCTAACCCTAAACCATTTATTTTGTTTAGGCTGAAACATATCAGTAGGGTCTTCATGGTTTTCATTTCATATAAAACATAAAAACTTAGGTTATCAACATGTAAAAATTTTATGCATCATGAAGGAGTACAACTACCATGATTTCTATCCAAAATTCTTAACTTAAGGCCTAAAAATCATTTTGGCCGAATCATATGGTAAGTATGCCCCTTTTTTTTTTCACAACATAAAGTATGAAACTAAGCCATCAACATATAAAATCCACACCTCATGGAAGCCTAAAATCAAGTATGTTCTCACAAGAAAATTTAATCTCACCCTTCTTGTGTCCTAGGCCGAAACATGGTAAGTAGGGCCTTAGTTTTCTTTTTTTCTTTTTTTTTTTTAAGCCCTAAGTGACTACCCATATTTACCTTGACTGAAATTTACAAGACAGACATCTTTAAAATTTCAAAAGAAAATGTTTACGATTGAAACCGATCGAAGCTACTTGTACTGCAGTGAGGGGATACTCACATCCTTCGCTAAATTCTCTAAGGAGGGAACCTTGCTTGTGAATCCTTCCTAGAGGAGAGCTTCCTTGTTCCTTGGTCTCGGCAAGAAGAGGAGAGGGAGGGAGAGTCACGGTGAAAGAGAGAGTAGGAGAGAATGAGAGCAAAATGCCAACTCATTTTTTCATTTCTCCCTTTTATTCATCATGAGAGGAGGAGGAAAAACTATATTTTTCTTCCTCCTTTCCTTTACTCTCTTCTTAATGAAAACATTGTCTAGATGCATCCCTTCTTAGAGAGCAAGAAAAGAATATTCTAGAGCATCTCTTCATTAGAGAGGAAGAAGACAATTCTAACTTCTCTTCCCAAGAGAAGAGCCTTTACCTCTTTACCTTTAACTATGGTTTCCCTCTCTTTTCTAACCACAATTACTCTTGGTCTAATGGTTATCTTATTCATGCATCTAGTGGGAGGTCTAGAGTTCAAATCCTAGACCTTATATATATTTTTATTTCTATTTTGTTTCTTTAAGTGTTCGGCTAGGAGCAAAAATTTAACTAAGGCATATTTTTATTCATGATAGAAATTATTCTAAAATTTTTTTGCTAAGAACCCTATGGGTGTTACATGGATATAGTAGAGTCTTTTCCTCTTGCACCTGCTCAGAGGAGGTTTTATTGGTAGCAGTGGATTATTTTTCTAAATTGGTAGAAGCAGAACTATTGGCCAGAATTATTAAATATGCAGTTATCAAATTTCTATGGCAGCATATTGTTTGAAGATAAGGTATTCCATATAAAATAGTTTCTGATAAAGGAAGGCAATTTCAAGGGAGGAAAATTAAAAAAAAATATGATTATGGCATCACACAAGCTTTTACCTCTGTGGCATATCCATAGAGTAATGGACAAGCTGAAGTGACTAATAGTGAAATTATCAGAGAAAGTCAAAACTAAACTGGATCATGTTGGTGGTAGCTGGGTAGATGAACTACCAGTCTATTGTGGGCATATTGTACTACTCCTCGAGAAGCCATGGGAATTACTCCTTTTTAGTTGGTTTATGGTGGCGAAGCATTTATCCCAATTGAAATTGGAGTAGAGTATGATCGAAGAAGGCTTTATGATGACAACAACACGGATCGACGCCTTATGGAGCATGATTTAAAAGAGGAGGCACGGGATAAGGCAGCAACTTAGCTTATTTCTTATAGGCAAAGAATGAGACAGAATTATAACAAAAGGGTTTTTCGAAGATTCTTTCAGGTAGCTGATCTGGTATGGAAGCACATTAAGCCCGTAGGAGATATTAACAAGCTAGAACCTAAATGAGGAGGACCTTATAAGATCATAAAAAAACTTGTATCGAGCGCCTATTGAAGGCGCTGGAATTCCGTTCTATTTAAATTTCCCTGTACAAAAAATTGTACAAAAACAGAACTTTTTCAAGCAACCCGCATGTTCGATCAATTATGTGTTTGATCAATCAAGCAAGTTCTTGAATGATCAAAGCCCACCTTGATTGAAGTACAAGATCGCTGGCCTCTTGTGTTGGTATTCGAAAAAACAATACAAAGAAAACTAACTAATTACACAGCGGAATTAAAGAACTAGTTGTACCTTTCTTCGTAGCTAAAGACCTCTTGATCGTCTGCCGTATTCCTCTCCTCTTCTTGGACGTCATGTGGGTGACGATCTACCAAGACAAAACCACCCTCCTTCTCTTCTCGGATTCCAAATCCTCGTCTACAAAAGAAGGCTCTAGGATGGGGCACATTCTAATCTTCTTCCTTCTCTTCCTCTTCTTCCTCTTCTTCTTCTTATTCCTCTTCTTCAAGCCGCCGCCCACCAAGGGAGAAGGGGGCACCAGCCCTAAGAAAAGGGAAAGGGGCCTCCGAACCTAAGAAAAGGGAAAGGGGCCTCCGAACCTAAGAAAAGGGAAAGGGTCCGCCGACCCTATGCAAAGAGGAGGGGGCCGACCCTTGGAGGAGAAGGTGACACTAGCCACCAAGGAGGGAGGACATGAGGGGCGCCGGCCCTAGGCAAGGGGAAAGGGGCCGACGACCACAAGGAGGAGAAGAGGTGAGGGAAAATTAGAAATTTAAGTTTTAGGAGCTACCACCTACTCCTTTTTATAGGCTTGTCGTCGGTTACAAAGAAAGAAAAATAACAAAATTTTGTTTAGAAAAAATTTGTCTTTCTATAACTAAATTCTATTTAGAAAAAATCTCTCTTTCTATAACCAAGTTAAACCAAACCAAGTTAAGTTAAACCAAACCAAGTTATGGATGGGTGGATGCGAGACTGTATATAGAGGCTACAACAGGGACCGAGAGGAGGAATTGGTTTAGGCCTCCTGATGGGCTTGGGCTTCCTGTGTTCGGCCAAAACACTCAACTCAAGTCCATCAATAATAACCCATACCACTATAAGGTTATTATTGAACTACCGTACCAATCTCATATTATAATATGGGCTCCTTCTTATCATGAGTGCATTAATCTCCCTGTGTTTAAGAGATCGTATGTCCGTTAATTAATTGAGTTACTGACAACCCAATTAATTAACATCTGATTCCAAGAGTAGTACCACTTAACTTTATTATTATGCCGGACTAAGTCCACCTGCAGGGTTTACATGATAATCCATATGAGCTCCTCAAGGGGACATTAACAACCTAAATAATTAGGGCATAGTTTCCTTCTATAATCAACAACACACCATATAAATAATACTATCTCCCAACTCATCAGGGCTATTGATTTAACAAATAAATCTCACTCATTGATAAGTTAAAGAAATAAATACTAAGTATAAGTGCTTGTAATAATATAGGGATTAAGAGAACGTTCATCTATAATAACAGAGGTTCTATTCTTTTATGTAGTCAGTACAAATTGAGCAACATCAAATGATCCTACTCAATACACGCATAGTGTACTAGTGTAGTTTTATAGTCAAGACAAACTAATACCAAATTACACTACAACCGTTCCAATGGTTTGTCCCAATCCATCTTGGTTGTGACCTACTATTTATAATTTATAAGGAACTGATAACACGATCTTCTGTGTGACACCACATACCATGTTATCTATAATATAAATTAAATGGCCATATCCGTGGGGCCGGCACTAGGGGGCCGCTAAGGTAGCGGATATACCTTTTTTTATAATATAAAGTAAATGGACAACTAAATTGAAATATATATAAATATAAAATACAAACATTTGACCAAAGTGATTTTCATTTCAAAATATTTTAAAATAGATGTTCATATAAAATCTAGGCTTATAGTATACATCCCCACTTATACTAAAAGTCTATGCTGCCATATATGCTGCCATAAATGTTGCCATACATCTGATTCCCATCCCCTCAACACGCCTAACAAAAGCTTTCGTTGGAAGGGCCTTAGTGAAAGGATCTGCCAGATTATTTGCTGATGTAATCTTGGCAACAACAACCTCTCCTCATTTTACGATATCTCGTAATAGGTGATACTTACGCTTAATGTGTTTACTTGCCTTATGGGCTCGTGGTTCCTTTGAGTTTGCTACTGCACCACTGCTATCACAATAAATTGTGATAACTTTTGGCAAACCAGGAATCACATCAAAGTCCATCGAGAAGTTTCTATGCCATACAACTTCTTTGGTCGTCTCAGAGGCTGCCACATACTCAGCTTCCATGGTGGAGTCTGAAACACATTTCTTCTTAACACTCCTCCATGCTATGGCTCCACCTCCCAAAGTCAACACATACCCCAAGGTTGATTTACTACTGTCCTTATCTGATTAAAAGTCTGAATCCATGTAACCCACAGGGAGCAAATCATCTGCCTGGTAAACCAGCATATAATCTCTAGTCCTTTTCAGGTACTTTAATATATATGCTTTACGGTAGTCCAATGTCCTTGTCCTGGGTTACTTTGATATCTGCTAACCATGCCCACGACAAAATAGATATTCGGTCTCGTATATAGCATCGCATACATTAGGCTTCCTACACCCGAAGCATAAGGAACTGCCTTCATCTCCCTTATCTCCTTTGATGTCTTAGGACACATTTCTTTAGATAAAGGTACTCCATGCCAAAAAGATAGAAAACCTTTCTTGGAGTTTTGTATGCTAAAACAAGCTAGGATAGTATCAATGTATGAAACTTGGGATAAACACAACATCCTTTTCTTGCGATTCCTTATTACTTTGATCCCAAGAATATGTCTACATTCTCCCAAGTCCTTCATATCAAACTGCTTGGATAACCATACCCTTACATCTGGCAACACTTTGACATTGTTGCGAATGAGCAAAATGTCATCCACGTATAGTACAAGAAATACCACCACATTTCTGTCACTTTTCTTATATACACAAGACTCATCCGGACACTGAATGAATCCATGAGACAGGATCACTTCATCAAACTGGATGTTCCAAGATCTTGAAGCTTGCTTCAGTCCATAAATAGATCAATTGAGCTTACATACAAGATGTTCATTGCCCTTCGCAATGAATCCCTCTGGTTGCTTCATATAGATGTTTTCTTCATGACTTCCGTTAAAGAAAGCTGTCTTGACATCCATTTGCCAAACCTCATAATCCATATGAGCAGTAATAAATAAAAGAATTCAGATAGACTTAAGCATGACTACTGGCAAAAAAGTTTCCTTATAATCGATTCCCTCTTTCTGAGTATACCCCTTAGCAACAAGCCTCGCTTTAACGGTTTCCACCTTCCCGTCTATTCCTCTTTTCCTTTTGTAGACTCATTTACATCAAATGGTTTTTACACCATTTGGTGGTTCTACAAGCTCTCAGACCTGATTAGAATGCATAGATTATATTTTAGAGTTCATTGCACTTTGCTAAGATGATGCATCTTTATCTTGAAGTGTTTCATCATATATCCAGGGATTAGCTTCATGTTCACTAAGGATCAAGTCTGAAGACTCTCCCAAAAACATGAATCTATCAGGTTGTATAATAACCCTCCCATTAGTACGAGGCAATACCTGTAATTGTGCATCATTTGTGACACGTGTTGCAGTTACTTGTGGTATCTCATCTTATACCGTTGGTACTAAAGTAGAAGTTTCTTCTCTTATTTCCTCAAAAACAATTTTACTCATGGGCTTGTGGTTCATTACATAGTCCTCTTCTAAAAATCGGGCATTGGTGCTAACAATGACCTTCTGATTTTTAAGACTATAAAATAAACCACCTTTCGTTCCTCTAGGATATCCCACAAACAAGCGAACTTCTGTACGTGATTCCAACTTATCAGCGTCTCCCTTCAGCACATTTGCTGGACTACCCCAAATCCAATTATTTTTCAAACTAGGCTTATGCCCGTTCCATAATTCTGTGGGAGTAGAGGGTACTGACTTAGAAGATACCAAGTTCAGAATGTACGCCGCTGTTTCAAGAGCATATCCCTAAAATGAATTTGGTAATTTTGAATAACTCATCACTGATCTAACCATTTCCATAAGAGTCCTATTCCTTTATTTCGCCACACCATTCTTTTGGGGTGTACTAGGTACAGACAATTGGGATAGAATCTTGGCCTCTGATAAGTAACTCCTAAACTCTCCTAAGAGGTACTCTCCACCACGATCAGACCGTAGTGTCTTGATACTTTTACCATGACGTTTCTCCCCATTAGCCTTGTACTCTTTGAACTTATCAAAGCACTCAGACTTGAGGCGCATCAAGTAAATGTACCCATATCTCGAATAGTCGTCAATAAAAGAGACAAAATATTCGAAACCACCTCTTCCCTTGATAGTCATAGGCGCACACAAACCAGAATGAACAAATTCCAACACTTCTTTGGCTCTTTACCCCTTTCCCTTAAAAGGCCTCTTGGTCATTTTTCCTTCCAAGCAAGACTCACAGGTTGGAAAGTTTTCCACTACTATTGAACCCAAAGGTCCATCGGTTATTAACCTTTGAATCCTACTCAAGTTAATATAACCCAACCTTAGATGCCAAAGATATGTTTGGTTCATTTCCAAAAGTTGCTTTCTCTTATTAGAATTAGAAGATGTGTTATTAATTTCCATTTGTTGCATCGTGGGAGTTATTAGATTAAGAGTATACAAATTGCCAACCAACGTACCAGAACAGATAACCACCCTATTTTTCTTCACAACCACTTTGTCATCAAAAGAAATAGAATATCCATCCATAAATAATTTAGAAACCGAAATCAAGTTATTTCTAAAACATGGTACGTAAAGACAATTTCTAAAAATCAAAGTTTTATTCCTATCAAAAGATAAACAAACATCTCCCACTGCAGCAGTCGCCACTCTCGTAGCATTTCCCATGTAGACGGTGATCTCCCTTCATGTAGTCGTCTGGTTTCCTGGAACCCCTGCAATGAATTGCAGACATGATCAATGACTCCCGTATATATATACCAGGCACCGGTAGATAACACCACTAATCATATTTCAGCAACTAATGAATAAGATATACCTTTATTGTTCTCCTTTCTGTGAGGACAATCCATCTCATTCAAATGAGTCATCATCTTGAGGATATGATCCCTTACGGGTGTCCCCTCAATTATTGTGGTCATCATTAAGTTTCTCATGGCCTCCTGCCTAGCATCCCAATTATGGTGTCCGAAGAGTTCCTTGAAGTTGAGCATCATGTCATAGGCAGTGGGTAAGGCCTGATGCTGATGTTGCAGCACATTTGACATGAAAGCTAAAATGTAAGACCGCGCTATCTTATCTGCCTTGACCCATTTCCTTTGTCTCTCTATCTCCTCTTCACTAGAATCCTTATCAGGCATGCTAGGACAAACCTCAAGAAGTACGAACTTGTATTCTTCAGCTGTTAAGACATTGTCCAAGTTGCGTTTCCAATCAATATAATTTGGACCAGTAAGTTTGTTTTCTTTTAAAATAATAGCAAGAGGATTGAAAGCCATTTTGAAATCCTAAGAATTACAAAATAAAATATTTGGTCAAAAATTTAGAATTTAAAATAATATTGATTTCTCAAATAATATAATTTAAATTCACGAACACCTTAAAACACAGTGAATTTTGTATGCCACGATAGTGTGGACGTATACTAATTCAAACATTTGTAAAAAGAGGTTTTACCCATTAATTTTATTATCTTGTCAACCTAACTCTATGACAAATGAAATTAATAGTTGGTTCATCATCGGTAACACAAATAATTACAGTGACTCTAATGGAGAGGATACTATTAAATGCACCTAAGTATATACCATTACTTGATACTTAGTCCATTAATTAGGATTGTGCCCCTTTAGATGGAGAAGATCACACATAACTAATTAATTTCCTATAATTATCCATAGAGGAATTTTGATCTAGTGATCCGCAAACAAACTCATCCAATATGGAGGAAGGCACTTTAAGACAATGCGCAAGTTTGAATGCATCACTTACAAACCAGTAATGGATACTGTGGAATTTATTTAAATAATCCCTCTCCTACTTAGTTATTTTAATTGAGGAATTTTAACATGCCTGCACATCACAGCACACACATCACAGCACATAAAACAGCATATAAAGGCAAAAAATATGAAAATATAATTTCCAACTATTGCGGCCTCATCCAACACTGCCCTCCAATATTCCGCCAATGAATCTAGACGTCGCATCTATCTTGTTTACTTTTCCACCACACCTCCGGTCCTTAAAATAGCACCACACATAGCAAGGATACAAGCCGTAAAAAAAAATTATATTTATCGATCCTATATTCCACTTAGGAATTTACATGTAATCTAGATTGAACAAAATGTAAAAAATAATGATGCAGCGACCGGCTACATTTAATTATTACAATCATACACACAAAACAACCTCTACATGCCCAAGGGTTCAAATCATACACAAACACACAAAGGCCATAATAGTTGCAACTAGGACGCCTGCAACCACAGAGTTAATCTTTCTTGCACATCCTACTATTATCTTGCCTAAATTCATATATGAATAGTGTATAATTTAACCGAAAAACAATCACACAGAGCTAGCAAATAAGCTCTGATACCACTTGAAGGTGCTGGAATTCCGTTCTGTTTAAATTTCCCTGTACAAAAAATTGTACAAGAACAGAACTTTTCCTAGCAACCCACATGTTCGATCAATCATGTGTTTGATCAATCAAACAAGTTCTTGAATGATCAAAGCACACCTTGATCGAAGTATATGATCGCTGGCCTCTTGTGATAGTATTCCAAAAAACAATACAAAGAAAACTAACTAATTACGCAGTGAAATTAAAGAACTAGTTGTACCTTTCTTCGAAGCTAAAGACTTCTTGATCTTCTGTCATATTCCTCTCGTCTTCTTGGAAGTCGTCTGGGCAACGATCTACCAAGACAAAACCACTCGCCTATTCTTCTCGGTTTCCAAACCGCTAGCTATAAAAGGAGGCTCTAGGATGGGTCACCTTCTAATCTTCTTCCATCTCTTCCTCTTCTTCCTCTTCTTCAAGCTGCCACCCACCAAGGGAGATGGGGGCACCAACCCTAAGCAAAGGGAAAGGGGCCGCCGACCCTAAGCAAAGAGGAGGGGGCCGACCCTAGGAGGGGAAGGTTATGCCGGCCGCCAAGGAGGGAGGTGATGAGGAGCGCCCACCCTAGGCAAGGGGAAAGGGGTCGCCGGCCACAAGGAGGAGAAGAGGTGATGGAAAATTAGAAAGTTAGGTTTTAGGAGCCACCACCTATTCCTTTTTATAGGCTTGCTGTCGGTTACAAAGAAACAAAAATAATAGAATTTTGTTTTGAAAAAATCTCTCTTTCTATAATCGAATTCTGTTTAGAAAAAAATCTCTCTTTCTATAACCAAGTTAAACCAAACCAAGTTATGTTAAACCAAACCAAGTTAAGTTAAACTAAACCAAGTTAAACCAAACTAAGTTATGGATGGGTGGATGCGAGGCTTTATATAGAGGCTACAACACGGACCAAGAGGAGGAATTGGTTTAGGTCTCCTGATGGGATTGGGCTTCCTGTGTTCGGCCCAAACACTCTGTTGGTTAATCCTAGGAAAACGTACCAGTTCCACTGTACAAAATTTTTGTACAAGTGTCGAACCTTTCCTTAAATAACCTATTGTGTTCTTTAGAAGTTAAATTAGGAATCGCAGATAGAACTTAACATCATTGATTCCAAATTTAACTTAACTGTTCTTAATGGTTTAGATTTGAATCGCAAGCGGAACTTAACACTATTGATTCAAATCTACCTATGTTATTAATTGCATTAAATATTAATTTTCAAAATTGGCTTCCAGGACTTCATGGCAAGGCACATGGCCTTCTTGGATATGGGAGCAACCACCACCGCCTAGTTAAAGCCTTTTAAGGAATGCTAATATTTAATTTCCTAAAATAACTCTAGGTTAACCAAAAAGAACATTCGAATCACAAATTCAAAAAAGAAGAAAACACAAACTCGAAAAATAAATTCGATAAACTAGATCTAATTCCCTCTTGTATTTAGAATTCTTACAAAGAAAATAACTAGTATGGTGCGGAAAAAAATTACTAGTTATACCTTCTCTTTGTAAGCTAATGACCTCGAGATCTTCTGCCGTATTCCTCGCCTCGCCTTGGACGTCGTGTGGGCGACGATCCTCCAAGATGAACACCACCCAAAGGCTTCTTCCTCTTCTTCTAAAAAAACCGGCCACCACCACCACCAAGGAGAAGAGAGAAAAGGGAAAGGAGAAGGAGAAGGGGTCGGCCACACCAAGATCTCCAAGCAAGAGAATAAGAGTTGTCTCATGAAGCCCCCTCACCCCTTCTTTTATATTACTTGCCCATGGCAAATAAGGGAAGAATTTTTACAAAAATTAAAATCTTCCAAGAGTTTTTCCTTTTCCCTTTAAATTTTCCTTTTCTTTCCTCTTGATTGAATCAATCACCAAAATTAATTGATGATGATTTTATTTTTTAAACATTGTCGGCCACCTTGCTTGGGCACCAAGCAAGGGTGGCCGACCCCTATAAGAGGAAAAGAATTTTTATTTTCAATAAACTTTTACAAGAAAAATTCTTATAAAATTTTACAAGCTCTCTTTTCTAAATTAGGAGTTAAAAAAGGAAAGTTCTAAAAATTAAAACCATGTTTTAAAATTTAAAACTTCTCTTATAAAATTTCCTTTTTTAACTTGATGATAGTAAATTTTAATTTTAAAACTTATCTTCCTTTTTTTTTTCTTAAACCATGAGGATGGTTAAAAAAGGAAAGTTTTAAAACTTTTAAAACTCTCTATTAAAACATGTGGCCTAATTCAAATAAGGAAAGTTTTTAAAATTAAAATCTCTCTTTTAAAACTTATTACTTTTCTACAAAGAGAAGATTTTAAAAATTAAAAACACCCCTCCTATTTGAATTAATCTTGGCCGGCCCCTACAAGCTTGGTCACCAAGCAATAGGGCCGAACCCTATAAGAGGATGTGGCCGGCCATTGCTTGGTCACCAAGCAATGGTCCGAACCCCTTTTTGGACACCAAGAAGAGCCTTACATTTGGATGGACTTGAGGCTATAATGAGGCTACGACAGGGACCTAGAGGAGAAATTGGTTTTGGCCTTCCGATGAGCTTGAATATCCCATGCTCGCCCCGAACACACAACTCAAGTTCATCGATAATAACTCATTCCACTAAAGAGTTATTATCGCACTACCACACCAATCCCAAATTACATTATGGGCTCCTTCTTATCATGAGTGTGTTAGTCTCCCTGTGTTTAAGATTACGAATGCCCACTAATTAAATAAGTTACTGACAACTCACTTAATTAATATCTAGCTCCAAGAGTAGTACCACTCAACTTCATTGTCATGTCGGACTAAGTCCACCTGCAAGGTTTAACATAGCAATCCTTATGAGCTCCTCTTGGGGACATTCTCAACCTAGATGACTCGGACACAGATTCCTTCTATAATCAACAACACACACTATAAGTAATATTATTTTCCAACTTATCGGGCATATTGATTTATCGAGCTAAATCTCACCCTTTGATAAGTCAAAGAAATAAATATTAAATATATGTGGTTGTTGTTATATTAGGATTAAGAGCACACACTTCCATAATAACTAAGGTCTAGTTCTTTTATTAAGTCAGTACAAAAAGAACTTACCTAAATGGTCCTACTCAATACACTTAAAGTGTATCAGTGTAGTTTATTAGTCAAGATAAACTAATACTTAATTTCAATGCAACTATTCTGATGGTTTGTTCATTTCCATCTTAGTCGTGAGAAACTGTTTATAATTTATAGAGAACCGACAACATGATCTTCTGAGTGTGACACCACACTCCATGTTATCTACTATATAAATTAATTGAATAATTACATTTAACAAATAAATACAGATATTGACCAATGTGATTCTTTTATTTCAAAAATAAATGTTTACAAAAGCTAGGCTTTTAGTATACACTTCAACACACTCAACTCAAGTCCATCAATAAAAACCCATACCACTAAAGGGTTATTATTGAACTACCGCACCAATCCCATATTACAATATGGGCTCCTTCTTATCATGAGTGTGTTAATCTTGTTGGTTGCTACTCGGAAAACCTAATGGTTCCACTGTACAAAAATTTTGTACAAAGGTCTGAACCTTTTCCTAGCTACCATGTGTTCTTTTAAATTAAACTTGGATTGCCTGCGGAACTTAACACGTTTGATCCAAATTTAATCTATTTGTTCTTTTAGGTTTTGACTTGGATCTCCTGCGAAACTTAACACGTTCGATCCAAATCACCTAAGTTATTAATTCCATTAAATATTAATTTCCATAATCGGTTCCCAGTACTGACGTGGCGAGGCACATGGCCTTCTTGGATATGGGAGCAACCACCACCGACTAGATAAAACCTTTTAAGGAAAGCTAATATTTAATTTCCTAAAATAACTTTAGGTTAACCAAAAGGAGCAATCAAATCATAAGGAAAAGAAAAAAAACAAAGAACACAACATCGAAACAAATTCGAAATACTAGAATCGTAAGCCTCTTGTATTTGGTATTTATTTCCAAAAATAACTAGTATGATGCGGAAAGAAAAAATACTAGTTATACCTTTTAGAAAGACCTCTTGATCTTCTACCGTATTCCTCTTCTAACCTCCGACGTTGTGTGGGCAACGATCTTCCGAGATGAGAACCACCTAGGCACCTTCTTCCTTCTTCCTTCAAGTTTCGGCAAGCACAAGAACTTCCAAAGGATGAAGAATTTTCCACCAACCAAGCTCCAAGGGATGCATGCTTTCTCTCCTTCTTCTCCTTCCTTGATCCGGCCACATCCTCAAGCTCCATGAGATGATAGATTTTGGTCACAACAAGAGGAGAGATGAGAAAGGGAAGGGCCGGCCACCACACCAAGGAAAAAAGAGGGAGAAAAATAATAGAGGTTGTTCATCATGAAGGCACCTCTACCCCCTCTTTTATAATCCTTGGTCTTGGCAAATAAGGAAATTTAAATAAAAATTTCCTTAATTCCTTTGCCATGAAAAAGAAAAATTATTTTAATTAAAACAATTTTCTTTTTTCAATTGTAATGGTCGGCCACCTATTTCCCCAAAACAAGGAGAGTTTTAATTAAAACAAAAATTAAAACTTCCTAATTTGTTTCTAGAAATTTATAAAAATTTCTTCAATAATTTTTATCCCTTCATGATTGGTTAATAAAAAGGAAATTTTATAAATTAAAAATCTTTCTTTTAAACATGTGGATAATTTCTAAAAGGAAAGTTATCTCTAAAAATTAAAATCTCCTTTCAATCTACAAATAAGGAAAGATATTAAATCTTTTCTTAATCTTTTGTAGAAACTAATAAAAGAGAATTATTAATTTTTAAATTTTTTTTTTAAATCATGAACATGGTTAAAAGGAAAGTTTTTACCAAAATTAAAATCAATCTTTTAATCTACAAATAAGGAAAGAGATTTAGCTCTTCTCTTAATCTTTTGTAGAATTTTATAAAAGGAAAGATTTAAATTTTTAAACTCTCTTTTAAATCATGTTATCCACATAAGAAAATTTTAAAAAATAAAAATCCTTTTATTTTAATTTGGGCCGGCCACACCAAGCTTGAACCCAAGCTAGGGCCAGCCACCTTGAAGCACCCATGAACCAAACTTTGGCCGGCCCTAGCTTGGTCTCCAAGCTAGCTTGGCCGGCCCCTATGGGATGGGTAAGAAGGTGGGTATAGGTGGGTATAGTACTATATAATTAAGAGGCTACGATAGGGACCAAGAGGAGGAATTGGTTTTGGTCTCCCGATAAAATTAAGCATCCCGTGTTCGCCCCGAACAAACAACATAATTTTATCAATAATAATTCATTCCACTAGAGAACTATTATTGAACTACCGCACCAATCCAAAATTACATTTTGGGCTCCTTCTTATTATGAGTGTGTTAGTATCCCTGTGTTTAAGATGTCAAATGTCCACTAATTAAGTGAGTTACTGACAACTCTTTTAATTAGTATCTTAGTCCAAGACTAGTACCACTCAACCTCATCGTCATGTCGGACTAAGTCCACCTGCAGGGTTTAACATGACAATCCTTATGAGTTCATCTTGGGGACATTATCAACCTAGATTACTAGGACACAGTTTCCTTCTATAATCAACAACACACACTATAAGTGATATCATTTCTCAACTTATCGGGCTTATTGATTTATCGAATTAAATCTCACCCATTGATAAATTAAAGAAATAAATATCAAATATATGTGCTTGTTATTATATTAGGATTAAGAGCACACACTTCCATAATAACTGAGGTCTTTGTTCCTTTATAAAGTCAGTACAAAAAGAAACGACCTCTAATGGTCCTACTCAATACACTCTAAGTGTACTAGTGTAATTATATAGTTAAGATAAACTAATATCTAATTACACTACAACCTTCCAATGGTTTGTTCCTTTCCATCTTGGTCGTGAGCTACTATTTATAATTTATAAGGTACTGATAACATGATCCTCTATGTGTGACACCACACACCATGTTATCTACAATATAAATTAATTGAACAACTACATTTATCATAAATGTAGACATTTTACCAATGTGATTCTTATTTCTAGATAAATGTTTATACCAAAACTAGGCTTTTAGTATACATCCTAACAATCTCCCATTTATATTAAAAGACTAAGCTGCCATATCTGCTGCCATACATCCGATTCCTATCCCTTCAACATGCCCATCAAAAGCTCTTGCCTTAAGGGCCTTAGTGAATAGATCTATAGGTCATCATCTAATGCAATCTAGGCAGCAACAACTTCTCCTCGTTTATACGATTTCTCGTATTGAGTGGTACTTGCGCTCTATTGTATTTACTTGCCTTTTAGACTCATGGTTTCTTCGAGTTTGCTACTGCACCACTATTATTACAATAAATTGTAATAATCTTTGGGTAAACCAGAAATCATATCTAAGTCTATCTTGAGGTTATTGAGTCATTCAGCTTTTATGACTACCTCAGAGGCTTGCCATATACTCAGTTTCTATGGTAGAGTCCAGAAAAACACCTATGCTTATCACTCTTCCATAGTTATGACTTTAGCTCCTAAAGTAAACACAAAACCCCAAGGTTGACTTACTATTGTCCCTATCCGATTGGAAGTCAAAATCCGTGCGACCCACAGGGACCAAATTAATTGCCTTGTAAGCTAGCATATAATCTCTAGTGCCTCTCAGGTACTTCAATATATGCTTTACTGTAGTTCACTGTCCTTGTCCAGGGTTACTTTGATATCTACTAACTATGCCCTTGGCAAAACAGATTTCTTGATCTCGTGTATAGCATACATTAGGCTTCCGACAGCCGAAGCATAAAGAACTGCCTTTATTTCCTTTATCTCCTTTGATGTCTACAGAGACATATCTTTTAGATAAAGTTACTCCATGCTAAAAAGGTAAGAAACCTTTCTTGGAGTTTTGCATGCTTAAAACGAGCAAGGATTTTTCCGATGTATGAAGCTTAGGATAAGTAAAATATTCTTTTCTTACGATCCCTTATTACTTTGATCCCAAGAATATATACATTCTCCCAAGTCCTTCATATCGAATTGTTTGGACAACCATACCCTTACTTCTGACAACACTTTGATATTGTTTCCAACTACCAAAAATGTTATCTACATATAGTACAAGAAATACCACCACGTTTCCATCACACTTTTTGTATACACAAGACATATCCGGTTACTAAATAAATCCATAGGTCTGGATTACTTTGATAAACTGGATGTTCCAAGACCTTGAAGCTTTGCCTCAGTCCATAGACTGATTGAGCTTACACACAAGATGCTTTTATGCCCTTTGCAATGAACCCTTCTGGTTGCTTTATATGGATGCTTTCTTCAAGACTTCCATTTAAGGAATGCTGTCTTGATATCCACTTGCCAAAAAGAATCCGAATAGACTTAAGCATGGCTACCAGTGAAAAAATTTCTTTTTTCATCAAGCCTTGCTTTGAAAGATTCTACCTTCCTGTCTATCCATCTTTTCCTATTGTAGACTTATTTTCACCAAATGGCTTTTACACCATCTGATGGTTCTATAAGCTTCCAGATTTTATTAGAATACATATATTCTAATTATATATTCATTGCTCTTTGACAAGATGCTGCATCTTTATCTTGGAGTGTTTCATCATATGTTCGGGATCAGGCTCATGTTCATTTGGGATCAAGTCCAAAAGACTCTCCCAAAACATGAATCTTTTAGGTTGTTTGACAACCCTCCCACTACGATTAGGCACTGTCTATAATTGTGTATCAATTGTGATACGTGTTGCAGTTTCTTGTGATATTACATCTTGTACAGTTGGTATTAGATTAGACGTGTCTTTTATTAAGAATAAATTTACTTATGGGCTTATGGTTCATTATATAGTCCTCTTCTAAAAATCAGTCATTGATGCTAACAATGACCTTCTGATTTTTAAGACTATAAACCTACTTTCGTTTCTCTAGGATAACCCATAAACAAGTGAATTCCTATCCAAGTTATCATTGTCTCTCTTCAGCATATGTGCTGGACTACCCGAATCCGAATATGCTTCAAAATAGGCATACGCTTATTCAGCAATTCTATATGAGTAGAGAGTTCTGACTTTGGAAGGTACTATGTTCACTTTTTTTTTCAGAGTATATCCTTAAAACGAACTTGGTAATTTTCTGAATAACTCATCATCAATCTAATTATTTCCATAAGAGTCCTATACCTTCTTTCTACTACACCATTCTGTTGGGGTGTACCAGGTGTAGTTAGTTGGGATTGAATCCCTACTTTTGATAAGTGACTCCTAAATTGTCCCAAGAGGTACTTGCCACTACAATCTTACCATAGTGACTTGATACTTTTACTTTAACGTTTCTCTGCATCAGCCCTGTACTCTTTGAACTAATCAAAGCACTTAGTCTTGCGGCACATTAAGTAAATGTTTTTGTATCTTTAATAGTTGTCTATAAAATAGACGAAATATTTGATATTACCTCTTGTTTGGATAGTCATAGGATCACACAAATCAAAATGAACCAATTCCAATATATCTTTGGCTCCATACCCCTTAGACTTAAAAGCTTATAGGTTATTTTTCCTTCCAAGTAAGACTCGCAGGTTGGAAAGATTTCCACTACTAATGAACACAAAAGTTCATCAGCTACCAATGAATCCTACTTAAGTTAATATAACCTAGCCTTAGATGCCAAAGATATAATTGATTCATTTCTGAAGGTTGCTTTCTCTTAAAGTTAGAAGATGTGTTACTAATTTCCATTTGTTGCATCGTGGTAGTTATTGGATTTATAAATTGCCAACCAACATACTAGAACAGATAACTTCTCTCTTTTTCTTAACAACTTTGTTATTAAAAGAGGCAGAATATCAAGTTCTTTGAATAGTTTAGAAACTGAAAACTAGTTCTTTCTAAACTTGGTACGTAAAGATAATTACTTAAAATCCATGTTTTATTCTTATCAAAGGATAAACATCTCCCACTGCAACAGCTGCCACTTTTGCAGTAGTGCCCATGTGGACGGTGTTTTTATTTTCATTTAGTTGTCGGGTTTCCTAGAACCCTGCAATGAATTGCAGACATGATTAATGGCATCTGTATCGACACTCCAGGTTCTGGTAGATAACACCACTAGACATGTTTCAACTAATGAATTAAATACACCTAAATTGTTCTTAGTTCTAAGAAGACAGTCTACCTTAATGTCCAAGTCCTATTTCCAATCATTATAATTTGGACTACTAAGTCTTTTCTATAGTATAACAACTAGGGAATTGACAAACATTTTATATCCTAAAAATCACAAAAATATTTGGTCAAGATCAATTCCTTAAAATCCCCATGAATTTTGTATGCCACGATAGTGTGGACGTATACAAAATCAAAGAAGAGATTTTATCCATTAATTTTATTATCTCGTCAACTTTACTTTATGACGAATAAAATTAATAGTTGATCTGTCTTTGATCAAATATTTGGCCAAAACTTTTTGAATTTAAAATAACATTGATTCCTCAAACAATATTATTTAAATTCATCAACACCTCAAACACCGTGAATTTTGCATGCCACGATAGTGTTGACGTATACAAAATTTAAACATTTGTAAGAGGAGGGTTTTACCCATTAATTATCTTGTCAATAAATCTTTATGACAAAATAAAATTACCTCAAACACCGTGAATTTTGTATGCCACGATAGTGTGGACGTATACAAAATCAAAGATTTGTAAGAGGAGTTTTTAATTTTATTATCTTCTCAACCTATTTATTTGACAAATTAATAGTTGGTCTTCTTCGGTCACACAAATAATAGCAGTGACTCCGATGAGGAGGATACTATTAGACGTGCCTAAGTGTATACCATTACTTGATACTAAGTCCATTAATAAGAATGTTCCTCTTCCGATGGGGAAAATCACACGCTCTTAATTAACTTCCTATAGTCATCCAAAATGGAAGTTTAAGCTAGTGATCCGCAAACAAGCTCATCCGTTATGGAGGAAGGCACTCAGAGCCAACGCGCAAGCTTGTTGCATCACTTTTAAACCAGTAATGGAGACCGTGGAATTTTAAAAATAAATCCCTCTCCCACTTAGTTATTTAAAGTGAGGAATTTTGACTATGCTAGCCTACTTAGCATGCATACTAACAAGCACACACAACACAGCATAAAAAGCAATAAATAGAAAAACTAATTTTCAACTATTATGGCTTTTATCTATTGTTGTCCTCCGTGTGTCGCCAACCCAAGCTGCTGCCATCTTTGGCCACCGCCACCGGGTCTAGTTGTCGCATTCATCTTGCTCCTTGTTCCGCTGCGCCTCTGGTCCTCAAAAGGTTCCACGCCTTGCAAGATTCGATCCGCGACATAAATAGAATTTTACATTTTTCGATCCTATATTCCTCGAAGGAATGTACATGTAAACTAGATCGAACATAAAATAAAATTTACATCCATCGATCCTATATTCCATAAAAGGAATGTACATGTAACTAGATCAAAAAATAAAATCCAAATAAAACTAAATACTGTATTTTATAATACAATCATGCACACACAATAAAATGCCCTTGACATGTCCAAGGGTCCAATCAAACACATAATAACTATAAGTCATAATAGTTGGATCCTGCATCCACAAAGTTAGCACATCCTACTATTAACCTGCCTAAATTATGTATGACATGTGCATAATTAAACTAATACCAAATACACAGAGGCAAAACCCTAGCTCTGATACCAATTGTTGGTTGCTACTCGGAAAACCTAATGGTTCCACTGTACAAAAATATTGTACAAAGGTCTGAACCTTTTCCTAGCTACCATGTGTTCTTTTAAATTAAACTTGGATCGCCTGCGGAACTTAACACTTTTGATCCAAATTTAATCTATTTGTTCTTTTAGGTTTTGACTTGGATCTCCTGCGGAACTTAACACGTTCGATCCAAATCACCTAAGTTATTAATTCCATTAAATATTAATTTCCATAATCGGTTCCCAGTACTGACGTGGCGAGGCACATGGCCATCTTAGATATGGGAGCAACCACCACCGACTAAACAAAACCTTTTAAAGAAAGCTAATATTTAATTTCCTAAAATAACTTTAGGTTAACCAAAAGGAACAATCAAATCACAAGGAAAAGAAAAAAACAAAGAACACAACATCGAAAATAAATTCGAAATACTAGAATCGTAAGCCTCTTGTATTTGGTATTTATTTCCAAAAATAACTAGTATGATGCGGAAAGAAAAAATACTAGTTATACCTTTTAGAAAGACCTCTTGATCTTCTACCGTATTCCTCTTCTAACATCGGACATTGTGTGGGCAACGATCTTCCGAGATGAGAACCACCTAGGCACCTTCTTTCTTCTTCCTTATAGTTTCGGCCAAGCACAAGAACTTCGAAAGGATGAAGAATTTTCCACCAACCATGCTCCAAGGGATGCATGCTTTCTCTCCTTCTTCTCCTTCCTTGATCCGGCCACATCCTCCAAGCTCCAAGAGATGATAGATTTCGGCCACAACAAGAGGAGAGATGAGAAAGGGAAGGGCCGGCCACCACACCACGGAAAAAAGAGGGAGAAAAATAATAGAGGTTGTTCACCATGAAGGCACCTCTATCCCCTCTTTTATAATCCTTGGTCTTGGCAAATAAGGAAATTTAAATAAAAATTTCCTTAATTCCTTTGCCATGAAAAAGAAAAATTATTTTAATTAAAACAATTTTCTTTTTGCAATTGTAATGGTCGGCCACCTCTTTCCCCAAAACAAGGAAGGTTTTAATTAAAACAAAAATTAAAACTTCCTAATTTGTTTCTAGAAATTTATAAAAATTTCTTCAATAATTTTTATCCCTTCATGATTGGTTAATAAAAAGGAAATTTTATAAATTAAAAATTTTTCTTTTAAACATGTGGATAATTTCTAAAAGGAAAGTTATCTCTAAAAATTAAAATCTCCTTTCAATCTACAAATAAGGAAAGATATTAAATCTTTTCATAATCTTTTGTAGAAACTAATAAAAGAGAATTATTAATTTTTTAAACTTTCTTTTAAATCATGAACATGGTTAAAAGGAAAGTTTTTACCAAAATTAAAATCTATCTTTTAATCTACAAATAAGGAAAGAGATTTAGCTCTTCTCTTAATCTTTTGTAGAATCTTATAAAAGGAATGATTTAAAATTTTAAACTCTCTTTTAAATCATGTTATCCACATAAGAAAAATTTTAAAAATAAAAATCCTTTTATTTTAATTTGGGCCGGCCACACCAAGCTTGAACCCAAGCTAGGGCCAGCCACCTTGAAGCACCCATGAACCAAACTTTGGCCGGCCCTAGCTTGGTCTCCAAGCTAGCTTGGCCGGCCCTAATGTGATGGGTAAGAAGGTGGGTATAGGTGGGTATAGTACTCTATAATTAAGAGACTACGATAGAGACCGAGAGGAGAAATTGGTTTTGGTCTCCCGATAAAATTAAGCATCCCGTGTTCGCCCTGAACACACAACTTAATTTTATCAATAATAATTTATTCCACTAGAGAACTATTATTGAACTACCGCACCAATCCCAAATTACATTTTGGGCTTCTTCTTATTATGAGTGTGTTAGTCTCCCTGTGTTTAAGATGTCAAATGTCCACTAATTAAGTGAGTTACTGACAACTCTTTTAATTAGTATCTTAGTCCAAGACTAGTACCACCCAACCTCATCGTCATGTCGGACTAAGTCCACCTGCAGAGTTTAACATGACAATCCTTATGAGCTCATCTTGGGGACATTATCAACCTAGATTACTAGGACACAGTTTCCTTCTATAATCAATAACACACACTATAAGTGATATCATTTCCCAACTTATCGGGCTTATTGATTTATCGAACTAAATCTCACCCATTGATAAATTAAAGAAATAAATATCAAATATATGTGCTTGTTATTATATTAGGATTAAGAGCACACACTTCCATAATAACTGAGGTCTTTGTTCCTTTATAAAGTCAGTACAAAAAGAAACGACCTCTAATGGTCCTACTCAATACACTCTAAGTGTACTAGTGTAATTATATAGTTAAGATAAACTAATACCTAATTACACTACAACCTTCCAATGGTTTGTTCCTTTCCATCTTGGTCGTGAGCTACTGTTTATAATTTATAAGGTACTGATAACATGATCCTCTGTGTGTGACACCACACACCATGTTATCTACAATATAAATTAATTGAACAACTATATTTATCATAAATGTAGACATTTTACCAATGTGATTCTTATTTCTAGATAAATTTTTATACCAAAACTAGGCTTTTAGTATAAATCCTAACAAATCTCCCCGTGTTTATGATATCGTATGTCAGTTAATTAATTGAGTACTGACAACCCAATTAATTAACATCTGATTCCAAGAGTAATACCACTCAACTTTATTATCATGTCAGACTAAGTCCACCTGTAGGGTTTACATGATAATCCTTATGAGCTCCTCAAGGGGCATCATCAACCTAAATAATTAGGACATAGTTTACTTCTATAATCAACAACACCATATAAATAATACTATCTCCCAACTCATCGGGCCTATTGATTTAACGAATAAATATCACCAATTGATAAGTTAAAGAAATAAATACTAAGTATACGTGCTTGTTATTATATAGGGATTACGAGGACACACATCCATAATAACAGAGGTTCTATTCGTATATGTAGTCAGTAAAAATCAAACAACCTCAAAAGATCCTGCTCAATACACACATATTGTACTAGTGTAATTTTAGAGTCAAGACAGACTAATACCAAATTATACTACAACTGTTCCAATAGTTTGTCCTAATCTATCTTGGTTATGAGCTACTATTTATAATTTATTAGGAACCGATAACATTATCTTCTGTATGGCACCACACACCATGTTATCTATAATATAAATTAAATAGACAATTGCATTGACAAATATATAAATATAAAATGTAAACATTTGACCAAAGTTATTTTTATTTCAAAATATTTCAAAACAGATATTCAAACAAAAGCTAGGCTTATAGTATACATTCCAACAATCTCCCACTTATACTAAAAGACTATGCTGCCATAAATGCAGCCATACATCTGATTCCCATCCCCTCAACATGCCTAACAAAAGCTTTCGCCGGAAGGTCCTTAGTGAAAGGATCTGCTAGATTATCTGCTGATGTAATCTTGGCGACAACAACCTATCCACGTTTTACGATATCTCGTAATAGGTGGTACTTACGCTCAATGTGTTTACTTGGCTTATGGGCTCGTGGTTCCTTTGAGTTTGCTACTACACCACTGTTCTCACAATAAATTGTGATAACTTTCGACAAACCAGGAATCACATCAAAGTCCATCAAGAAGTTTCTGAGCCATACAACTTCTTTGGCAGCCTCAAAGGTTGCGACATACTCAGCTTCCATGGTGGAGTCTGAAACACATTTCTGCTTAACACTCCTCCATGCTATGGCTCCACCACTCAAAGTAAACACATACCCCAAGGTTGATTTACTATTATCCCTATCTAATTGGAAATCCGAATCCATATAACCCACAGGGGGAAAATCATCTGTTTGGTAAATCAGCATAAAATCTCTAGTCTTTTTCAGGTACTTTAATATATATGCTTTACGACAGTCCAATGTCCTTGTCCTAAGTTACTTTGATATCTGCTAACCATGCCCACGGCAAAACAGATATCTGGTCTCGTACATAGCATCACATACATTAGGTTTCCTACAGCCGAAGCATAAGGAACGACTTAAATCTCCTCTATCTCCTTTGATGTCTTAGGACACGTTTCTTTAGATAAAGGTACTCCATGCCCAAAAGGTAGAAAACCTTTCTTGGAGTTTTGCATTCTAAAACGAGCTGGGATAATATCCATGTATGAAGCTTGGGATAAGCACAACATCCTTTTCTTGCGATTCCTTATCACTTTAATTCCAAGAATATGTCCACATTCTCCCATGTCCTTCATATCAAACTGCTTGGACATCCATACCCTTACATCTGACAACACTTTGACATTGTTGACAGTGAGCAAAATGTCATCTATGTATAGTACAAGAAATACCACCATATTTTTGTCACTTTTCTTGTATACATAAGACTCATCCAGACACTAAATGAATCCATGAAACTGGATCACTTCATCAAATTGGATGTTCCAAGATCTCGAAGCTTGCTTCAATCCATAAATAGACCGATTGAGCTTACATACAAGATGCTCTTTGCTTTGGCAATGAATCCCTCTGGTTGTATCATATAGATGTTTCTTCAAGACTTCCATTAAGGAAAGTTGTCTTGACATCCATTTGCCAAACCTCATAATCCATATGAGCAGCAATAGATAAAAGAATCGGAATAGACTTAAACATATCTACCAGCGAAAAAGTTTTCTCAAAATCGATTCCTTTTTCTGAGTACATCCATTGGCTTTGACACCATTTGGTGGTTCTACAAGCTCCTAGACCTGATTATAATGCATAGATTCTATTTCATAGTTCATTGCACTTTACCAAGATGCTGCATCTTTATCTTGGTGTGCTTCATCATATGTCCCGGGATCAGCTTCATGTTCACCAGGGATCAAGTCCAAAGACTCTCCCAAAAATATGAATCTATCAGGTGTCTAATAACCCTCCCACTACGGCGAGGCACTGCCTGTAATTGTGCATCATTTGTGACACATTTTGCAGTTACTTGTGGTATCTCATCTTATACCGTTGGTACTAAAGTAGAAGTGTCTTCTCTTATTTCCTCAAGAATAATTTTACTCTTGGGCTTGTGGTTCATTACATAGTCCTCTTCTAAAAATCGGGCATTAGAGCTAACAATGACCTTCTGATCTTTAAGACTATAAAATAAACCACCTTTCGTTCCTCTAGGATATCCCACGAACAAGCGAACTTCTGTACATGATTCTAACTTATCAGCGTCTCCCATCAGCATATGTACTGGACTACCCCAAATCCAATTGTTTGTCAAACTAGGCTTATGCTCGTTCCATAATTCTGTGGGAGTAGAGGGTAGTAACTTAGAAGGTACCAAGTTCAGAATGTACGCCGCCATTTCCAGAGCATATCTCCAAAATGAATTTGGTAATTCTGAATAACTCATCATTGATCTAACCATTTCCATAAAAGTCCTATTCCTACGTGTTAGCAATTTCGAGACGCAAAAACCACTTTTTGTGTTACGAAAACCTCGAAGCTTGCCATAGATCCGTGCGAAGATAAATAAATAAAATTCATGTACATGTTTGTCTACACTAGATCTACCTTAGATCTACATGAAAAGGAATCATTACCCTTGTAGCGATGCCCTTCGATTATCCCGCTCGTCCAAAGGGTTGCCGAATATCGTAGATTGTCAAGTGTACACTCCTCTACATGTATCAACACGGACAAAAGATGGAGAGAACCACTTAGAGTGTGCTAGCACCCTTGAGAGGTCTCGGAAATGGAGGAGAAGGAGAGAAAGTTGAGAGGAAGAAGAAGACAAGCACTTGAATGAGCACACTTAATGTGGTCGGCCACTTCATGGAGTGCTTTATACCTCCATGTAATACCAAGAGTCATGGCTCTTGGTCTTCCTCATGAGGTGGCACACAATGATGTCGCCTTGATGATGTGGAATATCATCATTGGCCGGCCCATGCCAAGTCACAATGAAGTGGCATTTGGTCAAGTCAAACTTGACCCTTCATCTTCCCTCTCAAGTCAAGTCAAACTTGACCTCTTTTATCTCCCATGGTTTACCCTTTGACTCAAATCAATTTAATTTAATGAATCTCTATTCATTGGTTTAAATTGACTCAATGAATTATAATCTACATTAGACTCATTTGACACATGAATCAAATTGAGTCCAACTCAATTACTCTAATTTGGATTACTCTTAATCCAATTTGGTTCATCACATGAACCTAATCCTCTTGGTCCATCATATAAACCTAATCTCCATCTAATTACCCTTTGTGTGTGACCCTATAGGTTCTTGTAACGTTGGCAATGCTCCTAAACCCATTTAGAAGTATAAGCAATGAGCGGTATCTAGCAACACATCATTGCTACCCAAGTTGCAATAATGTTGAGATCCAACATCACCTTTGTGACTACTAATTGTGCTTCTCTCAATATGTGACAATGTCCTTCTATCCTTGACATCTAAATTGATCAATTGAGGCATAGACCATGTCATCCTCTAATCAATTTATGTCTTGAACTCCAAGTAGACTCACTCTAATAAAATGAGTCTAATATCTCATATTGACTCATTTGGGTATGGCCATGCACTTAGTGGTCTCACTCTATCAAGAATCATGATATCACTCCCTTCATAAAGGAGGGATAGATCCCTTCTACATCACTCACATCCCTCAGCATAATTTGTTACATACCCAGTAGTCGCCTTTATAGTCCACCCATACGGGTGACGTTTGACGAAGTCAAAGTATGCAACTCCTTATGTAGGGAACCTGTTAGCTAGATCCCTAGAGCCAATCATTTGATGATTGTATGGACTCATTGTATCATATTCTTGTATATTAATAAAGGCATTTGATTTTGGTTATTATACTTACTTGTATTAGTGCCAAATAAACTAAGTATAATAACGTCCTTGAGTAGAGCGTTCTTACCTATATCAATCGTTTCTTGAATCGTTAGTGAGATGATATAGGGAACACTACTCTAAATCATTCCTAGTCGAGTATTAACATTCAGGGACAATGTTAATACAATAAGACTAGCATGTAGGTCAGCTCGATGACTTGATCTCACAAGTCATGGATATAGAGATATCAAGCTGACACATGGGTATGCATTAGAGAATGTATACTGAATGATCTGCCATGAGAAAGTATCATGGATCGTTATATGAGTGTCATATACTTTCTCATGCGACTATTAGTATGACTATTGGTCCTTAGACCTGAAGTCACCATGGTTCCCTACATAAGGAGTTATGTACTTTGGTTTCGTCAAACGTCACCCGTAACAGGGTGGACTATAAAGGCGATTACTGGGTATGTAATGAATTATGCAGAGGAATGTGAGTGATGTAGATGGGATCTATCCCTCCCATATGACGGGAGCGACATCGGTATTCTTGATAGAGTTAGACCACGAAGTGCATGGCCATGCCCAAATGAGTCAACATTAGATGTTGAGCTCATTTGATCGAGTGAGTCTACTTGGAGTTCAAGATTTAGATTGATTAGAGGATGACACGGTCTATGCCTCACATTGATCAATCTAGATGTCTAGGATAGAAGGACAATGTCACATATTGTGAGGAGTCACAATTAGTAGTCACAAGGTGATGTTGGATCTCAACATTCTTGTAACTTGGGTAGTAATGATGTATTGCTAGATACCGCTCATTACTTATGCTTCTAAATGAGTTTAGGGGCATTGCCAACGTTACAAGAACCTATTGGGTCACACACAAAGAACAAGTGGATGGAGATTAGGTTCATATGATGAACCAATTGGATTAGGTTCATATGATGCACCAAAGATTGGATTCAACTTAGACTTATTGAGTTAGACTCAATTAGATTCAATTGTTGAATGAGTCTAATTTAAATTTGATTCATTGAGTCAATTTGTATTAATGAATTGAGATTCATTAAATTAAAATTGACTTGAATCAAAGGTTGGATTTAACTGGACAAGGAAGAAAATTGGTCAATTTTGACTTGACCAAATGGAAGTTGAAACATCAAGTTTGACTTAATGTATTGCCACATCATGAAGGTTGAGTCATCCTACATGGCATGACTAACCTTGCCACATCATCTCCAACTCATCATGATGTGCCACCTCATGGAGGTTACACATTCCATTCCATTTAATGTGGCCGACCACATTAAATGAGGGGAGTTAATGTGTGTGGAGGTTTTGTTTTGTTGAATTGATGGGTGTTTATGGTTGCATTTTCTTCCTTGTATTCTTCATCATCCTTTGCTGCTCTTGGTCGTGGGTTTCATGGAAGGGTGAAGAGGAATATGTTGAGTTCCAAGAGAAAGGGTGAAGTGAAGGTCACAAAGGAGGGTACCTAGAAGAGTATGTGAGATTCTTTTTCCTTTCTCTCCTTTCTCCCCTTTTAAATCCTACCCGAGAGCCCTAGAAAGTGCTAGCACACTTGGGGCTCTCTTCTCCATCCTTTGAGTGTGAGAGACACTCCTTGTTCGTGTGGATATCATTAGAGGAGTGTCTACGTTGACACTCTCGAGATCCGGCGTACCGTTGGACGAGCGGGATTTGCGAGGGCACGCTTCGAAGGTATAAAGTGTTTTCCTTTGTAGATCTACTGTAGATCGTAGTTATAACTCGTACTCGTGTTTTCGAAATTTTTCCTTGCACGGATCCTACGGCTTTGGGTGATTCGGGGTTTCTGCGACGCGAAAAGCGGTTTTCGCGGCCCGAAAAACCCAACAGAACCATGGTGACTTCAGGTCCAAGGACTGATTGTCATACTAATAGTCAGATGAGAAAGTATATGACACTCATATAACGATCCATGATACTTTCTCATAGCGGGTCATTCAGTATACATTCTCCAATGCATACCCATGTGTCAACTTGATATCTAATATCCATGACTTGTGAGATCAAGTCATCGAGTTGACCTACATGCTAGTCTCATCACATTATCATTGTCCCTGAATGTTAATACTTGACTAGAAATGATTAAGAATAGTGTTCTCTATATCATCTCACTATCAATTCAACCAATCGATTGATATAGATAAGAACCTTCTACTCAAGGACGCTATTATACTCAGTTATTTGGTACCAATACAAGTAAGTATAATAACTATAAAGAAATACCTTTATATATATATACAGGAATATGATACATCAAGTCCATACAACAATCATCACATGATCGGCTCTAGGGCTCTCACTAACAATCTCCCACTAGCACTAGTGCCAATCAATGAAGGCTCTAACACCCAATGACCTAGTGTGACCATCATGCTTTCTCTGTGCCAAAGTCTTGGTCAAGGGATTAGCGATGTTAGCTTCTGCGGGTACTCTGCAAATTTTCACATCTCCTCTATCGATAATCTCTCGAATGAGATGGAAGCACCGTAGTATGTGTTTGGTCCGCTAGTTCCTTAGCCTGCGCAATTGCTCCAATGTTGTCACAATAGAGCTCTATAGGATCGGCTATTCTAGAAACCACCCCAATCTCAATAATGAACTTGCGGATCCAAATTGCCACCTTTGCTGCTTCTGATGCAGCAATATACTCGGCCTTTGTTGTAGAATCTGCAACTGTATCCTACTTTGAACTCTTCCAGCTCACAACACCACCATTCAAGAAAACACATGAACCCAGACTGCGATCTATAATCATCCTGGTCAGTTTGGAAGCTGGTATCACTATAACCCTTTACAGCTAGCATGTCATCGCCTCCAAATATCAAGAAATATTATTTAGTCCTTCTCAAGTACTTAAGAATATTCTTGACTGCTATCCAGTGATGCTCACCTAGATCTGATTGGTATCTACTCGTTATACTCAAAGCATACGAAACATCAGGACTGTAACACCCATAGGATCCCTAGAAATTTTACATGAATTTATACATGGTTAAATAGGTTTCATGTGGACTCTTCTTTAAAAAAAAAAAAAAAAAGAAAGAACCAAAAAGAGGCATGACCAAGGATTGAACCTTGGACCTCTTAGTAAATGATTCCATGTTATAACCAGTAGCCCCAGCAGGGGTGTGCTGTTATGAAAAGAGGGAAATTATGGTTAAAGGTAAGGAAAGTGAAGGCTCGCTTCACTAAGAAGGAGAAGTCAAGTTTCCTTCTTCTTCTTACAATGAAAAGAGAGTTTGCTTTCTCCCTTCATTTAGGAAGAGTAAAAGAAAAGGGAAGGAAAAGTTCGGGTGGGTTTGGTTTGCACCGTTTTCATTTTCATTTTCTAGAAAACGTGCGTTTTCTAGAAAACAGAAAATGACTTTTTGTCATTCTCTGTTTTTCTAGAAAACGATAGCCAATTTTTTAGAAAACGCGCGCGGAAAACGCAAACCAAACACCATTTTCCAGAAAACGCACGTTTTCCAGAAAATGAAAATGGAAAATGGGCGTACCAAACGCCCCCTTCATTTTTCCTTCTTCCTTTCATTTGGAATAAAAGGAGAAAAGGAAAGAGAAAATTCATTTTTCTTCTCTCTTCCTCCTCCCTCCTCCTCTCCACCGAAACCAAGCTCCCTCTTCTCACCATTGCCGAGACCAAGCTAAAAGGAATTCTTCTCTAGGAAAGCTTCACAAGCAAGGTTACTTCTCTTAGAGAATTAGGCGAGAGGATGTAAGTATCCCCCTCACCTGCAGTACAAGTAGCCTCCTACGTTTTCCATGCCTAAAATGTTTTGAAAAAAAAACTTAGGGTTCGGCCATGATAAGTTTTGAAAAGAAACATGCTTCTTTATGTAACGCCCCGCCCCTCCTGCTAAGGCCACGGGGGTTACTATACCATACTTACTAATTCTAGCGGAAGTCTTATTCGTAAAATTTTAAAACTTTTCTTTAGCTTTTAAATCACCATGACTAATCATCTAACATATAAACCACACAGCATACTTAACATATTTTTGAGACATGATACTCAACCACATAATAAAATGTCATGGAGTTATAAAGTAGTGACATAAAGCTAGGCATAATTCTTATTTTTATGAAAGCAGGTATTTTCTTTTTCGTTAGCCAAATCACTTCCACACACATCCTTCTAGCCCCTCCTGCTGCTCCCCTAGTTCATCCATCCCTTGCCCTTATCTGTAGTACAAGAAAGTAAGCTGTGAGCACTCATGGCTCAGTAAGTTCCTTTCCTACTCACAAAAACTGTATAGCATATTAAGAACACAAGTCATATCATATGGAGATAATTTCATCATATCCTATATCATATCATGGCATGATCACAACATAAACATAAGATATCATGGTATCACACAACATAAACATCATACATGTCATAAGCATCATCATAAATATCATGGCATCATCATGACATAAACATAAGGTATCATGGCATCACCTAAGGTATATGCAAGGTGAACTCTTAAACATGCATCATGAAAACATATGCAACATGTCTTTTAAAACTTATAACATACATACTTAAACATAATCTCAACCATGATTAGGGCCCCGGCTTATACCACATACATAAATGCGCGAGTCCTATGTAGGTCCAAGGTAGCAAGTCTTGAACCCTACAAGGCATACATACTAGGCCCGTTTCTTAGTCCATCGACCTAGGGGCACTTAGGAGCCCATCCCTAACGAGGCCCGTTTCTTAGTCGATCGACCCCAGGGCGCTTATGGAGCCCACCCTTGGTACAAGCCTTAAAAGTAAAGTAGCATGTCATAACAATATAATTCTTAGCATAACTTTCATGTCATATTCATATCATGAAGAGTGCTCTTGATCCCACTTGTAGGGAGGCAACTCTTAGGCATACTTAAAGCATGTGAAATTGAGCACATAGCATATCATGAATTTGAGCACACAGCATATCATGATCACATGCATAATTAAGCACACAGCACATCATGAATTTGAGCACACAGCATATCATGATCATAAGCATATTTAAGCACACAACATATCATGATCATAAGCATAATTAAGCACACAACACATCATAAATTTGAGCACACAGCATATCATGAATTTGACCACACAGCATATCATGGTCATAAGCATAATTAAGCACACAGCATATCATGAATTCAGGCACATAGCACATTGTTACTCATAGGTCCTAATCACATAAATGAGTATAGCTACATAGCATATTATTATCATGTCATAAAGCATTGCATGTGAGGCATATAAAAGATCATAATTAGGTTTCTACCCTAATATCATGTGATGGCCGAAACATGCTAATTTGTGACCTAGTTTAGTAAGCAACATGAAAGCATATGAACCGCAAGCCTTTATCATATCTTACATCATAAGGAATACTTTGAACATGTTTGGTTTGGGTTCTTAGATTCCTAGGTCTCTACTTTCATCATGGCCGAAACTTGTAGGACTTGATGCTAGGGTTCAAGTGTTTTAAAAGCTTGAGAACCTTAAACAACTTTCATAGTAAATATTTCAAGGAATAACATGAGCATAGTTGAGTTAGGTTCTAAGGTTCCTAGGCCCTTAAACATGATGTGGACGAATGGTATAGGTCTTAAAACCAAGGTTCAAGTGTCCTAAAAGCATGAGAACCTTAAACACATTTCATAGCAAACATGTTAAGGATTAACATGAGCATAGTTGAGTTAGGTTCTAGGTTTCCTAGCCCCTTAAACATGATATGGCCGAATGGTGTAGGACTCAAAACCAAAGTTCAAGTGTCCTAAAAAGCATGAGAACCTACACAATTTCATGGTATCATATATAAGGAAATAACATAAGCAATTTGGTTCAAGTTCTAATCATCCTAGGTCTTGGAACCTTAAGTGGCCGAAGGTTATAAACATGTAATCATCATTCTATGCAACAAATAAGCATAAAAGCAACAAGTTAGCTTCATATCATTTCATCAAGAAGGTCATGAGCATCTTAGACTTGTTATAAATTTTCCCTAGGCTTCACATCTTAATATGTCCGAATCTTCTTGCATATGAAATAGGGTTTATATCTTCATGCAATCATGGCACATCATAATTACCCAATCTTAGAGAAACATAGTATGCTTAGTTTTAGATTTAAAGCTCTCCTAGGCTTTTAGTTTCATCATGGCCGAATACCCATGTGAGTGAAAATTAAGTTAAATCAACATACAATTGGGAACAAATATGTTAACCACACTATTATCATAGAGCACATATTATGAGTACAAGAGATCATGCTTAGTTTAGTTTTGAAGCTCTTCTAGTTCTTTTGTTCATGCTTGGCCGAAATATTAAGTTCATGAACCTATAACCCTTTTAGCGTAAAAACATAAGGATAAACTCCTACCATAATATACATGTCACAAGAAGTATATTGAGCACATCTAGTTAGGTCTTTAAACTTAGATTCTTTCTTTTGATCTTGGTTAAAAACCATGGATTTTCATGAAACAATACCTAGGTTGTTAAGCAAATCTATTTACATGAAAAATCCCTATAAGCTATTGTACCACAGGTGAGGGGAACTTACATCCTTTCGCTTGTGGTTTCTCTTAGAGAAAAATGTTCTAGTTGCTAAAGAAAGGAAGAAGCTTCTTCTTCTTGTGCCTCCTTTGGTTTCCTTTGCTTGGAAGGGCTAGAACTTGAAGATTTCTTCTCAGAAATTAGCTTTCTTGGAGAAGAACTTAACTTAGTGTTCGGATCAAGGAGAGGGAAGACCCCTTGGTCTCGGTGGAGAAGAGAGAAGGGAGAAGGAGGAGGAAGAAGGAGAAAAATGAGAGATTTCTTTTCTCATTTTCTATTTATTCATCATAAGGGGAATTTATGCCTTCATTAATCCTTCCCTTAATTCATCCATCACTCCTCTCTTGATTCCCACGAAAATGAGGAGAGGGAAGGGTGAGGAAGGCAACTTGCCTTCTTCTTGTTCCTTCTCTTAACCAAGAGGAAGAGGAGGTAAGTCACTTGGTATTCTCTTGCTCTTTTGCTTAGTTTTTCTTTTATTTTTCTTCTCACCTTTAACTAAGATTCCATTCTTTTCTATCCATAAGTTAATCATCATCCTAGTGGTGATTATGCCATTAATCCTTCTCCATTATTTGTGGGAGGTTCAAGGTTCAAACCTTGACCTCTTCTTCTTTTTATTTCTATTATTTATTTCTTTGATTCCTCTTACTTTCATGCTCTAAAGAGAATAATGCTCATATACTTATCTTAAAATTTCGTGGGTGTTACAGTACCCCATACCTCATAGAAAGTTCATCCTCGAACTTAGAAATAGCTCCAGATATTTTTGTTTCATATCATCTTCTCGTTCCCGCGTCGCTTCCTCATACTGTTGGATTTGCCACAGGACCTTTACTAAGGGTACTTCTTTGTTCCTTAGTCTTTTGACATCTCGATCCAATATCTGAATTGGTTGGCTCTCGTAGGTTAGGTCCTCTTGCACTTGTACTATCCGTGGTTCAACCACTTGGTCCGTACTCTAAATAAATTTCTTTAGCATTGAAACGTGGAACACGTTGTGAATGGCTGACATCTCTCGAGGTAACTCTATTTCATAAGCTACTTTGCCGATTCTTTTCCGAACCTGGTATGGTCCCACATAGCGCGGGCTTAGCTTTCCCTTCTTACCGAACCTCATTACTCCTTTCATAGGAGCTACCTTGAGGAATACTGAGTCTCCGACATTGAACTCCAATGGCCTTCGTCGCTTATCCGCATAATTCTTCTGTCGACTCTGAGCAGTTTCTGTTCTTTGGCGGATATTCAATATAACACGGGTGGTGTTATCGATAAGTTCCATTTGAAATCCCATCTCTTTCTTTTCACCGCCTTCACACCAACTTATAGGGGATCTACATTTCCTACCATACAGAGCCTCGTAGGGTGCCATCCCAATAGTAGCCTGATAGCTATTGTTGTAAGCGAATTCTGCTAAGCATAAATATCGGCACCAGCGGCCTTTGAAGTCTAAGGCGCATGCTCGTAGCATGTCTTCTAGCACTTGGTTCACCCTCTCTGTCTGTCCGTCGGTTTGAGGGTGGAAAGCAGTACTGAATAATAGCTTTGTGCCAAGAGCCTTCTGAACGCATTCCCAAAAATGCGAAACAAAACGACCATCTCTGTCGGAGATGATGGTCTTAGGGGTTCCATGTAGTCTGATAATTTCCTTGACATATAATTGGGCCAGTTGCTCAATTGAATAAGTCATCTTAATTGCCAGAAAATGGGCAGATTTGGTTAATCTATCTACGATTACCCATATAGCGTCATAGCCGTTTGTTGTCTTGGGTAATCCTGAAATGAAGTCCATCGAGATATCTTCCCATTTCCATTCTGGAATTTGGATAGGCTGCAATAATCCTCCCGGCCTCTGGTGTTCTGCTTTAACCCTCTGACAGGTCAGGCAAGCACTGACGTACTGAGCCACATCTCTTTTCATACCGGACCACCAGAATTTCTTTTTCAAATCCTGGTACATTTTGGTGGATCCCGGATGCATTACATAGGGCGTTGAATGAGCTTCTTCTAATATATTCCCTCGCAACTCGGGAACCTCGGGAATACATAATCGATCCCTGAGGTACAATATTCCACTGTCCGCGACACGGAATCCGTCACTCTTTCCTTCTAAGACCTCTTGTTTAATCCTTTGGAGGCTTTGGTCACTGGTTTGCTTTTCTAATATATTGTCGAATAGGGTGGGTGTTATGGTCAAGGTGGAGAGTTGCCCAGAGATAATCTCGATCCCATGACACGAAATGTTTCTCGGTTTCCCGATAGATTCAACCACTGGTTTGCCTTCAGTATTAAATAAAACCTTAGTGTATTGGCTAAAAATAGGCGGCTGACCTGTGACGACGGTAGAGGTGCTTGCCACATCTTCTTTAGTAAGCGAGAAAACCCTGGCGTCTGTCATCGCTGGCGGGGCTTCCAATCTCCCTTGGCTGATTGATAGGCACAAAATCTAAATGTCACGTGGCACATCAAATTAATTAAAATTAAGGACTCAATTAACTTTAGTAAATTCATGTAATATGGAATCCCAAGTCGAATCTCACAAGGAAACTAATAGTAGAATGTTTGAACTTAGATTAGCATTATTCTCCTTTTGAGGTTTTCTTCTGCTAAAATAGAAATGATCAGTTTTGCTTCACATCCTAGATTGCGAATTAAATTGCAACTAATAGATCTGAACTTAAGCAGTAATTAACTCCTAGCTTAAGAAAACTAACATACTCTATGATTTAAAAGCTATAAGAGATAGAACAGAATTAAAATTGCAAAAATGACGTGTGCAGAAATTTGACACAAAACTGGAATTACAGAAAGAAAAACTTTAGAACAGAAATGTAGAACTCTAGCTGTAGAAACAAGAAAGAAAACAAAATTGAATTGCACACAATTGATCTAAAGTAACAAAGCTAGAACTATTTAGTTCAGAATCAAAGAATAAGAATTTTGACAGCAAGATCTAAAGAAAGCAAAGATGCAGAAATACATAAACTGCAGAATTAAGATCTAAACCATCTCCTATCAAAACTACTCCCCTAACAAGTCTTCCCTTGCTACAACGCAAGCCAATTGAACGAGAACTTCAACTCAATTCAATCTCTTCCAGCACCAAGGAGAACTTTCCTGGAAAAGCCGGTGAAGATTGGATCTGCACAGCTCGAAATTCTGCAGATTTTGAATCCGATTTCTCTGGATCGATGCTCTCTGATAGAGAACAAGCCACTTTCACCGAAGAATTCCCCCGACGATGGCTGAAACAGAAGTCTTTCGAACAAATCTAAGCTCCGGAGGGATGATCGCCGGCGCGTGCAAAAATCCGAGCCTAGAAGCAAAAGAATGGAAGCTCCAACGCCAATTAGACTCATTGAGAAGTAGATCTGAAGGAGGATGGTGGTCGGAATCCTGGAAGAAGCTCGCCGCGGGACGCGAAGCACAGTGCAGAGGACTCGACGAAGGAAGCTGGGTACTGTAGCTTCTGTTTTGAATCAGATCTGGATCTGAACGGACGGCTGAGATTGATTCCGGGCTAAATCAACGGTGAAATGTCGTCCAAAATCCGATCCGAAAGTACTGATCTTGATCTAGAGTCTAGATCTACCCTCCCTTAGGTCGGATCGATCAGATCATCACTAGATGGCCCAGATCTGCCAATCTTGAATGAACGGCCCAGATTAATCCTGCTGGATCAATGGCTGGATGAACTCAGATCTGGATCAAAACTTCCAGATCTTCATAAATGGCTTAGATCTGCCCCCCATTAAGTTGGATTGGCCAGATCTTCAATGGATGGTCCAGATCTCTCCTATTCTTGATGAACGGCCCAAATCAGCCCAAAGCTTGATCTTCTCGTTTAAATTCCGATCCGAGCCCAATTTCAGTCCAAATAGATCCAAATACAAGATCCTTTGATGCCTACAAAATAAGAGTTAAATATTAGCATCCAATAACACCAAAAATTATATGGTTTGCAATTAAATCCAAAATCTATGCAATGCACAAAAAATATAATGTAACCATGATTTAACTATGAAACCAACATCAAAATCATGCATAAATGAATCAAAATACTACAGTAAAATCATGGTTATCAAATCCCCCACACTTAGTCTTGAACGTCCCGTGCAAGTAAAGAGAACTAAATCCTACTTAAATGGCACCCCCTAAACAAATTCCTAAACATGATTAGAAAATAAAGAAGGTAACCCATCTAAGATTATAACATTTCAAAAATCTCAAGCATTCATGGACTTCAAATTTTACTCTTGGTTAACAACATAATAATTTCCATCTATCATGAGTAAATTGAAATTGATTCACACTAAAAAACCTCACAAGATAAAAATTTTTGTGGGCCTCATCCTATCTCACATTTAATCACAAAAGTAGAGAGCACTCATGCTACTTGTGCTTCATGAACTACCATAAGCTTGCTTATCTTCTACTCTCTACCATGATCATAGATACAAATCATGATATAAAGGTTAATCATGGACAAGAAAATGTAAGAATATGAATTAAGTGCACATCAGAGCATTAGTTGCAAGAAAAGATAAGAAAATGAAAGAATTAGCCACAAGGAAAAGATAAGGAAGAAAGTATGAATTTTAGTTCCAGTGGAAAACATGGATACAAGGAATGCTATATAATGAATTTCGACCATACTTCCTTTTTTTTTTTCCTACTTGACTACAACTGTAGCTGATTTCTTTGTATACAACCCTAGGAAGCCATGTCATTAACTCTCTGTTAGAGTATAGCATCTTCACTTCAATTTAATTCTAACACTTTCCCATCCTTGATACAAAACCTGCACCTTTAGAAGTAATCCAATTCTATGTATTGCTTTGATTTCTGCATATCAGTTTCCTGAATTGCTTTGTTCCCAGTTTAAGATCCAAAACATCCTACAATTGAATTTCATTTGCATTTCAGCATTACAATTTCAGTTTCAGCACACAAGATACTAACTTTCAATAAATTTCAACTTCAACATATCAACCAATTGTGAAAAGAAAATCCAAAACATCCCCCACACTTAAAATTTTGCTCGTCTCGAGCATTGATACTCAACAAATGCCCAACAAACTCAACAATTTCAGCAAATTATTGCAACTTCACAGAATTTGGCACAACTGCACAGTATGATCTTCATTCATGCAGATTTCAGCTCAGCAGTGATGTCACTTTGCATTTCAGATCCAAATCAGCAAGGATTCACTGGATTTCATCTGCCAAAAGGTTTATATATTCAAATTCGTAGAAGTCTTAAATGCTTCAGAAAACCTTGTACTGCAAGGGTTTCAGAAATTCTGATACCAACTTCAGATTCAAGCTAAATTATTCCTGCAATTCAGCAACTGCAGAATCCTGCATTTTTTTCTTTGCGGTGCTCCTTTCAAAATTCATCATTTCCATTCTTCAATGAAACATCTTATCCATTTCCTCATTTCAAACTTGACCACAATCGATTCCAATTTGGGAACTCAACTATTCCTCAATTCAATTTCCCAATTACTGAATTCTGTTTCACAATTCTGCATTGCACTATTGCCTTGGCAGATTTCGGCTTGAACACTTAATCTTCATTCAACTTTTCATCATTCACAATTAACTTCCCTCTCTTTTTTATCTGAACTGTAGAACATTTCACTAAGCACTCAAATGAAGTTCAAATCCTAACTCAAAATAATCACATTCCAGTTTACTCAAATTTTCTGCACTTCTATGTATTGTATCAAGTGGTTGTTTTTATCTTTGTTTCTTCAGGATTTATGTTCCAATTTGAAAGTGCTCCATGAGTGGAATGGAGATTCAACAACTATTTCATACTTGATAGGAGGTTCAGCAAACTGCACAAACAAATACACAAAATTCAGCAGCCTAACTTATATCACTGACCTTACTTCAAACTCCCAGACCAAGTATCAAGATTTGGAATTCTAAATCATTTAAGCTTGAAATCTGAATAGTTGAACTTATCAATGTCCCACATTTAGCATTCAATCAGTAAAAACTTGAACTCAATCCTCTTTTGATTAGATCATCAGTTATAAGAAGTTACAGCTGCTGAAAAGTATACAATTCAGTTTCTTTCCACTTAATTTGAGCTCCTATTTTATATCAAAATCTCACTCTAAAATTCAGCCAAACTATAGAGATGCAAGATTTTCTTTTATCAGCACTCAACAAACAGCTGGCTTCCAGAATTCCAGAGAATAGACAGTTTTTAACTTCAGTTATCACAGCAAATGCATAATTCTGAATATCTGTGCAGTTTCTGAATTTATATCAACTCATCATCATCGAGCCTCTGAAAATTCCAATCTCCTCACATCTGGCCTTGTAAGATCCCTATTAAATCATCATCCAAAGATTTCTGAATTAAAGCAATTTAAACTTGCTAAAACTCATTTCCAAAATGCAGAATTGCTTCATTCAGTTTTCAGCTAGCACACTGTTTGAGTATCAAGTACTATCCTTCCCTTCCTTCATTTACAGACTTTATAATAACATCTTGAAGTTCTACTTAAATAGAATGATTCCGACCAATTAAATTTCGAATTTTTCTTCCCAATGTCAGATTCCAGCAGCTACAAGACCCACTGTTTCAGCTCTGTTCTTGGATTTTCTTACATTGTTCCAGAAATTCATTGGTTCCAGAAATTCTTAGATCTGAAATTCTGATATAGAATTTGGAAAGGTAATAGAGAGAAAAGAACACCATTTGTTTTTGAAATATACACAACCTTCACTTAGTTTCTCACTGATTAGAGGGTTGCTATTAAGATTTTGGTACAAACTTGATACATCATGATCAAATTACAGCAACTACACTCAATTCCAGGTTCACTTCCTGCATTGCACTTTGTTCAATTATTTGTAGAAACTTCATAAATGGAATGGAATGCAAAAACTGAAAGCAAGAAACTGCTGGTGACAGTGAGCATGTGTAGCTGCATTTGGTACCAAAAGCCTTTGTCTTCTCAAAGCTTAACTTAAAAAGATGTTTTCCCAAGATCAGTGTAATTAAGGAAACAACAGATTTGTTCTCCAATAAAAAACAGCATCTCTGTCACACTAATACCATTATTGCACAGAAAGAAACTTCAGCCTACCTTATCATTTCTGTCACCACTGTACTTCTGTATTACTACCTACCTCCAAGCCACTCTTACATTCTGTTTTTCTCTTGAATAATTAGAGCTCATTCCTTGGTTAGACGATGATCTTACTTTGTTTAATTCAGAAATCACACAGGTTTAATCTCTAAACAGGAGCTCTACATTTCTGAATTTCTGCATTTTAATTGTTCATTTTCCATATATGATTTCTTAGACTTCAAATCAAGCTCCCAGATTTAAATCTAATCAGAATATAAAATTCCAGCTCCAACAGCATTTCTGCTTCCTGTTCTGAAACTCTTTCACTGTAAAAACTGTAAGCTTCACTTTTCTGTCATCTACTGCATCCCAACTTTATGATTCCATTCGCATTTGCAGTTACATTTCCTTTGATTGTACTTTGTGTAAGTTCTTTCCTAGCTAGTTAACTTCCCAAACTGGATTTGGTTGACTGCAAGTTCAGTAACTTATAGTTCCTGTTTGAACATAACAAATTCTGTAGTAGCTTCAAGTAAAACATCACCCTCCATTGCAATCAAACTAAACTTGATTGTCAAAAGTTCCGGCCCATAAGAAAATGCATCAAAAATGTAATCTACACATATCATCCAAAAACTCTTCCCCCACACTTCAACTTAGTCCACCTTGCCAAAATATCCATCATATAACAAACCATGTATCCATATCCAAGAGATTTTAAAAATGAAAAGACATAAATTGATATGATGATTATCAAGAAAAATTAACAACATTTTGTGTGGAAGAAAGAAACAAATAGAATTACCTTCATAAACATGATTTAATCCATTAGATTGTGGTTTTGAAAGAATCAAAGCAAGTTCTAGAGTGCAATAACACAAGTGCATCACTCAATTAAGGCTCATCTTTACTAGGCATGAAAAAGTATCAATCCAATTTATCAATCAAATTTTCATCATTAAGTAGAAACCTTAAGAAAATTAAAAGCCCATTTTTGACATTAAGCTCCAAAAATAGATTTTCAAATCTAGCTTACATTCTCTACTTCTAACATGCTATAGAAAACTTGTCAAGGGGTACCATTTTTTATTCCAAATTCAAACTTTATTCTATAAGGAAATTGTAAACAGTAAAGAATTTATTCCCTTATACTAAACTTATTATTTGAAAACAAAGAATTTATTAAACAACTAAGCAAGCTAAAAGAAACGAATAAAAAACTAAGTTGTGAAAGCAAAGACTTATTATTTGTGAAAACAAAAATAAAAGCTAAGTTGAAACAAACTCCCCTTTGATTTTAGTGAATTGCATCATTATTGTCCACCTTGTCCACTCTGCATCATTTCCTCCCCCGAAGGAATTTCTTAAGTTGGTTGCTATGCACTTTGAAGGGTTGACCAGTAGACACCTCCTGCATCTCAATAACACCATTAGAAAAAATATTGCTAACACAAAAAGAATTCAATGGGTTAGTTAGTTCCTTTAGTTGTCTCACTGGCTTCACAACTTCCTCTGAAATGTCCTTTGAAATTTCCTGTGATTCAATATCTAGTTCTGATGAAGGTACAATAATTGGTAGTGATTCTTGGGTGCTTGGCTCCATAGCACAAGTCCCTACATTCTCTTCACTTACATCCAATTTAGGTGATTCTTGGGGTAATGCTTCCATGCAATCCCCTACACTTATAGATTCATCAGATCTTACCTAAACTATTTCCCTGTTATCAATACAACCTCCAGAATATTTAGATTCGCAACCCAATTCATTAGAGTCTGAAACAATTTCCTCACAATCTGCATCAACAAAATTCATAGTATCCAGCCATTCAGATTTATAAACACTGAGAATAGAATGACCCTTCTTTTGTTGCATCGTGTCAAAAATACTAAATTGAACAACTTCATCAGCAATCTCCATAGATAGAGTTCCTGCATGCACATCAATCTTGGTTCTGGCAATCTTAAGGAACGGTCTTCCCAAAATAATTAGAGCTCTATTTATTAATACATCACCTTCCATATCCAAAATGTAGAAATCAGCTGGAAATATAAGGTCACTCACCTTAACCAAAACATTCTCAATCACTCCAGTTGGATGAGCCTGACTATGGTTGGCTAACTGAATAACTACTCCCGTAGGCTGTAGAGGACCAATACCCAATGATAGAAAAACTGATTTCGGCATTACATTAATAGAAGCTCCTAAATCCAGCATAGCATCCTCAAATACATAATTTCCAATAGTACATGGCATAGTGAAAACTCCTGGATGATAACACTTCTGAGGAATAGGTCGAATAAGAGCAGAAACATTTTTTCTCATGCTAACTAATTCATTTCCCTTTAATTTCTTCTTATGCACACATACATCCTTGAGAAATTTTGCATATTTCGGAACTTGCTCTATCATGGTTAACAAGGGCACATTCACCTCCACTTTGCTAAACAAATTAACAAGTTCTTGAAATTCCCTAGCTTTCTCTTCCTCAACATGTTTCTTTTGTTGGATTCTTCCTTGAGGAAAAGGTAATGGAGCAGAAATCTCAGTACCTTGCTGTTGTGATTCTTTCTCTACATTTTGAGCTGAAATTGGAGCTGATTGTGAATCATCTTGTTCTGCTGTATTTCTTCCACTGTTCTGTACTGGTTGAGTGGATTCTGAATTCAAATCTCTTGGTGCAAGATCTGGTGAATGTAAGTCCGGAGCTGGTGCAACATAATCTGATCCAATTGGAATATTCTTCATGGGTTCAGTTATAGTTCTTCCACTTCGAAGAGTCAATGAACTCACATTCTTTGGGTTTGGCATTGTTTGAGAAGGTAGTTTGCTTGAACCTTGAGCTTGCATTTGATTTAAGTTCGTTGCTAGTTGGCTGATCTGTCTTTCAAGATTTTGCAAAGCTGAATCTGTCCTTTGTTGATGTTGCTGCTGCTCTAAAAATAATTGCTGCTGTTGCAAAATTTGTTGCATCAAATCATCCATCTTTTGTTGTGCATCTGAATTGGAAGAGTTATTAGAACTTCCTTGAGTCAAACTTAATCTTGAAGGTGCTGGAAGTGCATTCTGGATTACATTTTGCTCTTGCTGAACTCCCTGATTTTGAAATTGCCATTGCTGATTTTGATTTGGAAACTGCTGAAAAGGCTGAAATTGTTGCTGGAATTGATTTGCAGGCTGGTAAGAATGCTGGAAATTCTGATTCTGCTGCTGGAAACTTTGCTGAGGTTGCTGGAAATTTTGATTCTGCTGCTGGAAACTTTGCTGAGGTTGCTGGAAATTTTGATTCTGCTGCTGGAAATTCTGATTCGAAGTTGGTTGCTGATAAAATGCGTTGCTATACTTAAAATTGGGATGATCTCTCCAGCCAGGATTATAAGTAGAGGAGTGAGGGTCATATTTTTGAGAAAATTGAGCTCTAGAAAAAGCTGCTACCGACTCATGTTGATGAAGATTTGGGCACAATTCTGAATTGTGGTCTTGGCTTGAACAAATGCCACAAACTCCCTTCGATTGATATGGAAATTGTGTACTTGGCAAAATGGAAGCTTGATTAGCATTATTCAGTGCCAATTGCTTTACCAAAGATGTTAACTCCAATAATGAGCTTCTTATCTCCTTTTGTTCATTGGAAACCATTTGAACCTCTCCAACCCCTCTTGTTGTCAAAGCTCTACTTCCAAATTGTTGTGAATTTTCTGCCATGTTCGAAATAAGCTCCCTAGCTTGTTCTGGAGTCTTGTTCACTAAAGCTCCTCCAGCTGCTGCATCTATCATACTCCTGTCCATAGGTAGTAAACCCTCATAGAAGTATTGGACTAGTAGCTGCTCACTGATCTGGTGTTGAGGACAACTTGAACATAATTTCTTGAATCGCTCCCAATAGTCGTATAATGTCTCTCCCACCACTTGCTGAATCCCACAGATACTTTTCCTGATAATTGCAGTTCTTGAAGCTGGAAAGAATTTCTCCAAGAAAGCCTTTTTCATATCTATCCAAGAAGTAATGTATCCTGGTGGCAAATAATATAACCAATCTTTTGCTACTCCAGTCAATGAAAATGGAAAAGCCCTCAGCTTGATATCTTCTTCTGAGATTCCTTGTGGCTTCATGGTTGAACACACCACATGGAACTCATGCAAATGCCTATTTGGGTCTTCTCCAGATAATCCTTGATATTTTGGCAGCAAATGAATTAATCCAGATCTAAGCTCGAAGTCTCCTGCCAAATCTGGATATGTAATGCAAGAATATTTGAAAGCCTCATCAGGAGCTGCAAGCTCCTTCATTGTTCTGCTATGATCAGCCATAAGAGTATCTGAAGATAATAAAAAACTTCCTGAGTCCTCTGAAATGTTCTCTTGAATTCTCAAAGCTCTGAAGGTCCTTTCAATTTCTGGATCAAAATCAAATAGTTTACCACACGAAGACCTGGTCATATCACCAAAATCAATAGTTAGAACAAAAGTAGATGGACAATAAAATCAAGAAAGTGTGAACAAAGGAAAGATAAACTATGCTCAATCTAAAAACAAACAAACTCTACTAGTGTCCCCGACAACGGCGCCAAAATTTGATAGGCACAAAATCTAAATGTCACGTGGCACATCAAATTAATTAAAATTAAGGACTCAATTAACTTTAGTAAATTCGTGTAATATGGAATCCCAAGTCGAATCTCACAAGGAAACTAATAGTAGAATGTTTGAACTTAGATTAGCATTATTCTCCTTTTGAGGTTTTCTTCTGCTAAAATAGAAATGATCAGTTTTGCTTCACATCCTAGATTGCGAATTAAATTGCAACTAATTGATCTGAACTTAAGCAGTAATTAACTCCTAGCTTAAGAGAACTAACATACTCTATGATTTAAAAGCTATAAGAGATAGAACAGAATTAAAATTGCAAAAATGACGTGTGCAGAAATTTGACACAAAACTGGAATTACAGGAAGAAAAACTTTAGAATAGAAATGTAGAACTCTAGCTGTAGAAACAAGAAAGAAAACAAAATTGAATTGCACACAATTGATCTAAAGTAACAAAGCTAGAACTATTTAGTTCAGAATCAAAGAATAAGAATTTTGACAGCAAGATCTAAAGAAAGCAAAGATGCAGAAATACATAAACTGCAGAATTAAGATCTAAACCATCTCCTATCAAAACTACTCCCCTAACAAGTCTTCCCTTGCTACAACGCAAGCCAATTGAACGAGAACTTCAACTCAATTCAATCTCTTCCAGCACCAAGGAGAACTTTCCTGGAAAAGCCGGTGAAGATTGGATCTGCACAGCTCGAAATTCAGCAGATTTTGAATCTGATTTCTCTGGATCGATGCTCTCTGATAGAGAACAAGCCACTTTCACCGAAGAATTCCCCCGACGATGGCTGAAACAGAAGACTTTCGAACAAATCTGAGCTCCGGAGGGATGATCGCCGGCGGGTGCAAAAATCCGAGCCTAGAAGCAAAAGAATGGAAGCTCCAACGCCAATTAGACTCGTTGAGAAGTAGATCTGAAGGAGGATGGTGGTCGGAATCCTGGAAGAAGCTCGCCGCGGGACGCGAAGCACAGTGCAGAGGACTCGACGAAGGAAGCTGGGTACTGTAGCTTCTGTTTTGAATCAGATCTGGATCTGAACGGACGGCTGAGATTGATTCCGGGCTAAATCATTGGTGAAATGTCGTCCAAAATCCGATCCGAAAGTACTGATCTTGATCTAGAGTCTGGATCTACCCTCCCTTAGGTCGGATCGATCAGATCATCACTGGATGGCCCAGATCTGCCAATCTTGAATGAACGGCCCAGATTAATCCGGCTGGATCAATGGCTGGATGAACTCAGATCTGGATCAAAACTTCCAGATCTTCATAAATGGCTTAGATCTGCCCCCCATTAAGTTGGATTGGCCAGATCTTCAACGGATGGTCCAGATCTCTCCTATTCTTGATGAACGGCCCAAATCAGCCCAAAGCTTGATCTTCTCGTTTAAATTCCGATCCGAGCCCAATTTCAGTCCAAATAGATCCAAATACAAGATCCTTTGATGCCTACAAAATAAGAGTTAAATATTAGCATCCAATAACACCAAAAATAATATGGTTTGCAATTAAATCCAAAATCTATGCAATGCACAAAAAATATAATGTAACCATGATTTAACTATGAAACCAACATCAAAATCATGCATAAATGAATCAAAATACTATAGTAAAATCATGGTTATCACTGATCAAAGTCCCTTCTATAGCAGTTTGCATCTGGTGTAGTTGTGGAGGGGCACTCCTGTTCTGGTTACCCTACTGTGGTGGTGCTTGAAACCGGTTAGTGCAGTCTCTGGCCAAATGTCCTTCCCGTCCGTAATTATAGCATTTTCTTGTACTTTTGTGACATAATCCGGAATGCAGCTTCCCACAAATAGTACACTGAGGGTGCTTCAGTTGCTTATTCACTGGACCACCTTTAGCATTGTCTCATTGCTTCCTTTTCCCGGTAGGGGTTCCTTTCCAGCCTGTTTTAGTACTCTGAGGTCTCTGTCCTTCTGCTCGTGTCTGATTCTTATTCTTGTTCATTGCTTTCTGATAGTGTTCTGTAATTAGGGCACTGCTGACCAGTTCCTCTGTAGTCTGCGGCCTATTAATTCCACCGACCACATTTAATGCTATCTCAGGTCGAAGCATCTTCAGCATCAGTCTGACCCTTTCTCTTTCTGTGCGAACCAACTCTGGACATAGGCGTGCCAAACGGTTGAAGCGTTTTACCACCTCGTTCACTGATAGGTCACCTTGACGGAACTCGGTGAACTCGTCATAGTGTCGGTTCGTCACTTGCATATGGAAGAACTCTTCAAAGAACTCTGTCTCGAAGTCCATCCAGGTCATCAGATTAATTTGTCTCTTTGCCTTTACTCTTTCCCACCACATCCTTGCATCTCCGGAAAAACAGAACGATACACATTTGATCTTTTCCAGTACAGGCCAGTCCAATAGTTCTACTATGCTTTCTACTGTCTTGAACCAGGCCTGGGCGTCCCATGGCTCGCAAGTACCTGAGAAATTCTCCGGCTTCAACCTTAGCCACTGGATCAAGTAGGTCTCCTGTCGGACCACCGGGATAGGGGCTATCGGTGGTACTTGTGCAGCTACTGGAATAATAGGCACTGCGTTCTGATTTACTGGCGGGGTGGCAGGATTTTCTTGCTGACCCATTAAAGTCGTGATCAGCTGTTGTTGCTCCGTGATCTGACGCTGGAGGTCGATAACTATCTGTGTCAGATCCGGTGGAGTCGCTGTCTCGTATGCTCGAGTAGTGCGTCTCCTAGCCATGCTTATCTTTTTTAAACGATAATAAATTATCGTTATTTCTATCCAAGTTAACATAAGGTCGTTATCATTCTTATTCTACCATCATGCATACCTATCCTATAGTTGTGACTTATCATAATCAGACAGGATAAGTAAACATGCATAATATTAAGGCATCATAACAAAAGAATTTAACTTAAACATATAAATTCTTACTTGGAGCGGCAGGATGGAGGCCTGACATGTGTGTAGTGAGAGGCTAGCCTGGCTCTGATACCAAACTGTAACGCTCCGCCCCTCCTGCTAAGGCCACGGGGGTTACTTTACCATACTTACTTACTAATTACAGTGGAAGTCTTATTCGTAAAATTTTAAAACTTTTCTTTAGCTTTAAAATCACCATGACTAATCATCTAACATATAAACCACACAGCATACTTAACATATTTTCGAGACATGAAACTCAACCACATAATAAAATGTCATGGAGTTATAAAGTAGTGACATAAAGCTAGGCATAATTCTTATTTTTATGAAAGCAGGTCTTTTCTTTTTCGTTAGCCAAATCACTGCCACACACATCCTTCTAGCCCCTCCTGCTGCTCCCCTAGTTCATCCATCCCTTGCCCTTATCTGTAGTACAAGAAAGTAAGCTGTGAGCACTCATGGCTCAGTAAGTTCCTTTCCTACTCACAAAAACTGTATAGCATATTAAGAACACAAGTCATATCATATGGAGATAATTTCATCATATCCTGTATCATATCATGGCATGATCACAACATAAACATAAGATATCATGGTATCACACAACATAAACATCATACATGTCATAAGCATCATCATAAATATCATGGCATCATCATGACATAAACATAAGGTATCATGGCATCACCTAAGGTATATGCAAGGTGAACTCTTAAACATGCATCATGAAAACATATGCAACATGTCTTTTAAAACTTATAACATACATACTTAAACATAATCTCAACCATAATTAGGGCCCCGGCTTGTACCACATACATAAATGCGCCCATCCTATGTAGGTCCAAGGTAGCAAGTCTTGAACCCTACAAGGCATACATACTAGGCCCGTTTCTTAGTCCATCAACCTAGGGGCACTTAGGAGCACATCCCTAACGAGGCCCATTTCTTAGTCCATCGACCCCGGGGCGCTTATGGAGCCCACCCTTGGTACAAGCCTTAAAAGTAAAGTAGCATGTCATAACAATATAATTCTTAGCATAACTTTCATGCCATATTCATATCATGAAGAGTGCTCTTGATCCCACTTGTAGGGAGGCAACTCTTAGGCATACTTAAAGCATGTGAAATTGAGCACATAGCATATCATGAATTTGAGCACATAGCATATCATGATCACATGCATAATTAAGCACACAGCACATCATGAATTTGAGCACACAGCATATCATGATCATAAGCATATTTAAGCACACAGCATATCATGATCATAAGCATAATTAAGCACACAACACATCATAAATTTGAGCACACAGCATATCATGAATTTTAGCACACAGCATATCATGGTCATAAGCATAATTAAGCACACAGCATATCATGAATTTAGGCACATACCACATTGTTACTCATAGGTCCTAATCATATAAATGAGTATAGCTACATAGCATATTCTTATCATGTCATAAAGCATTGCATGTGAGGCACATTAAAGATCATAATTTGGTTTCTACCCTAATATCATGTGATGGCCGAAACATGCTAATTTGTGACCTAGTTTAGTAAGCAACATGAATGCATATGAACCCCAAGCCTTTATCATATCTTACATCATAAGGAATACTTTGAACATGTTTAGTTTGGGTTCTTAGATTCCTAGGTCTCTACTTTCATCATGGCCGAAACTTGTAGGACTTGATGCTAGGGTTCAAGTGTCCTAAAAGCATGAGAACCTTAAACAACTTTCATAGAAAATATTTCAAGGAATAACATGAGCATAGTTGAGTTAGGTTCTAAGGTTCCTAGGCCCTTAAACATGATGTGGCCGAATTGTATAGGTCTTAAAACCAAGGTTCAAGTGTCCTAAAAGCATGAGAACCTTAAACACATTTCATAGCAAACATGTTAAGGATTAACATGAGCATAGTTGAGTTAGGTTCTAGGTTTCCTAGCCCCTTAAACATGATATGGCCGAATGGTGTAGGACTCAAAACCAAAGTTCAAGTGTCCTAAAAAGCATGAGAACCTACACAATTTCATGGTATCATATATAAGGAAATAACATAAGCAATTTGGTTCAAGTTCTAATCATCCTAGGTCTTGGAACCTTAAGTGGCCGAAGGTTATAAACATGTAATCATCATTCTATGCAACAAATAAGCATAAAAGCAACAAGTTAGCTTCATATCATTTCATCAAGAAGGTCATGAGCATCTTAGACTTCTTATAAATTTTCCCTAGGCTTCACATCTTAATATGGCCGAATCTTCTTGCATATGAAATAGGGTTTATATCTTCATGCAATCATGGCACATCATAATTACCCTATCTTAGAGAAACATAGCATGCTTAGTTTTAGATTTAAAGCTCTCCTAGGCTTTTAGTTTTATCATGGCCGAATACCCATGTGAATGAAAATTAAGTTAAATCAACATACAATTGGGAACAAATATGTTAACCACACTATTATCATAGAGCACATATTATGAGTACAAGAGATCATGCTTAGTTTAGTTTTGAAGCTCTTCTAGTTCTTTTGTTCATGCTTGGCCGAAATATTAAGTTCATGAACCTATAACCCTTTTAGCGTAAAAACATAAGGATAAACTCCTACCATAATATACATGTCACAAGAAGTATATTGAGCACATCTAGTTAGGTCTTTAAACTTAGATTCTTTCTTTTGATCTTGGTTAAAAACCATGGATTTTCATGAAACAATACCTAGGTTGTTAAGCAAATCTATTTACATGAAAAATCCCTATAAGCTATTGTACCACAGGTGAGGGGAACTTACATCCTTTCGCTTGTGGTTTCTCTTAGAGAAAAATGTTCTAGTTGCTAAAGAAAGGAAGAAGCTTCTTCTTCTTGTGCCTCCTTTGGTTTCCTTTGCTTGGAAGGGCTAGAACTTGAAGATTTCTTCTCGGAAATTAGCTTTCTTGGAGAAGAACTTAACTTAGTGTTCGGATCAAGGAGAGGGAAGACCCCTTGGTCTCGGTGGAGAAGAGAGAAGGGAGAAGGAGGAGGAAGAAGGAGAAAAATGAGAGATTTCTTTTCTCATTTTCTATTTATTCATCATGAGGGGAATTTATGCCTTCATTAATCCTTCCCTTAATTCATCCATCACTCCTCTCTTGATTCCCACGAAAATGAGGAGAGGGAAGGGTGAGGAAGGCAACTTGCCTTCTTCTTGTTCCTTCTCTTAACCAAGAGGAAGAGGAGGTAAGTCACTTGGTATTCTCTTGCTCTTTTGCTTAGTTTTTCTTTTATTTTTCTTCTCACCTTTAACTAAGATTCCATTCTTTTCTATCCATAAGTTAATCATCATCCTAGTGGTGATTATGCCATTAATCCTTCTCCATTATTTGTGGGAGGTTCAAGGTTCAAACCTTGACCTCTTCTTCTTTTTATTTCTATTATTTATTTCTTTGATTCCTCTTACTTTCATGCTCTAAAGAGAATAATGCTCATATACTTATCTTAAAATTTCGTGGGTGTTACAGT